>NC_086449.1:430169797-430307297 GCF_028390025.1 Pseudophryne corroboree | reverse complement strand
CTCTTATCATATGATCCAACAGCGAAATTTAAACAGGAATTGGATGATATATTGACACAGGCTAGTGAGTCAGGGATTCTATCATTAGAACAGAAAAGAGCGTTGACAGTAGATTATCCTAAGATTCCGTTATTTTACACTGTACCTAAAGTACATAAATCGCTATCTAATCCACCTGGCCGACCTATAGTGTCGGCAGTAAATTCTTTATATCATCCAGTAGCCATTTTCCTAGATGCGTTTCTTAATCATTGTATTCAGAAAATTCCGTCGTATCTTAAAGATACAACATCCCTGCTGACAAGTCTACAATCATTGGGCACGCTCCCAGAAGACTTAACCCTGTGTAGCGCAGACGTGACTAGCCTCTACACCTGCATCCCACATGATGCAGGTGTAGAGGCAGTCCGTCATTTAATCACCGACAATCCTGTTTACCTTGGTCCAGAGGTTGAATTTTTCTTGAAGTTACTGACCTTAGTGTTGACACGCAATTACTTTACCTTTTGATGGTCGCATTTACCTGCAGACACTTGGCTGTGCGATGGGGTCCCCAGTGGCCCCATCGTACGCCAATGCCTACATGCATTCGATTGAACACACACTTTTTGGTTCCCCGTTCATGTCATCTATGTACTTCTATAAGAGGTACATAGATGACCTTCTTATTTTTTGGCAGGGACCACAGGAACATCTAGAGCGTTTGTTAAAGGAACACAATGACACTGGGAGTCCGGTGAAATTTACGCACCAGATGTCCCATAATGAAATACATTTTCTGGATGTCATCATTTCCATACAGGAGGGTCAATTACAAACAGCCCTATACCTTAAACCAACAGACCGTAATTCACTTTTACACCATGCCAGTTCACATCCCTTACCATTACGTAAGGGTTTGCCACAATCACAATTTTTAAGAGCTAGAAGGATCATATCAGATCCTAAACTAGTAGAACCCTCTTTGGACCGGATGGTCCATAAGTTTGAACAACGAGGATACCCACGGCAGGACTTATTGACCAGTAAACATAAAGTGATGAATCGCTCTAGAGATTCCTTGTTGAATCAGTCCAGTGTGGTAGATAAGAAACAACAAGCACAGATAATTCCGTGGGTTAATAAATTCACAGCAGCAACTACAGCCATTACACAACAGGTTAAAAAAAATTGTGTCTATCATAAATACAGATAAAGCTTTACCTGCCCTGTTGGACTCCAGGATATTACCCAGCAATACCAGGGGTTCCAACATTGGTGACAGAGTAGTGAAATTAGATGTATTTCCACTCACTAGGCAGCAGCAAACCCACTTTTTACGGCCTAAGGTGGGATGCTTTCGCTGCCTAGGTTGTTCAACGTGTAATATATTATTAACTGGCTCTAATTTCTATCATCCTCACACAGGCAAGTCATTTAAAATTTTACATCGGGTGACGTGTACGACAACTCATGATATAGATATATATATATATATATATTATATATATATGTGTGTGTGTATGTGTGTGTGTGTGTATGTATGTATGTATATATATATATATATATATATATATATATATATATATATATATATATATATATGTGTGTTGAAATGCCCCTGCGGGTTGGCTTACGTTGGTAAGACGCAACGCCAATTCCGCGAACGGATGGCCCTCCACAGAAGTGCCATCAAGCAGGCTACAGAAAAAGGGACAAGTGAACAGCCAGTGGCTCGTCACTGTTTGACAGCCAAACATAATATAGCAAGTATACGAGCCATTATCATAGATCATGTGCCCCCATTGCGTAGAGGGGGTGACCGCAATAAGATTCCCATGCAGAGAGAAAGTCAATGGATTCATGTCTTAAATACCATATCCCCAGGTGGCCTGAATGAGACTTTAGGACTTCAGTGTTTCTTATAATGAGATTTTGCATTTTTCACTTGGTATGGCTAAGTTCAATATATCCAGTTAGTGTCAGGCTCTAGTGAGCCATTGGTACATAGATCAGTAATTTAGAATTTCTTTAGTATGGTATTGTTATGGATGTTTTAAGATTTAGTGGAGATTTGTTACATTGTAGCAATATTAAGTTCTTTGTGAGACTTGTTATTTAACTACTAACTATCCAGTGGGAATGTCCTCCTTTGATTTTAATATAGGTAGTATTGAGTTAGGTAGAGTTAGCTAGTGATTTGCTCATTAGGAGCTTTTAATGTTGCATGGGTTCGTTGGAATAACACGCACTGCTTTGTTGTTATAGATAGGAGTCGCCTAGCAACACTCTTACTGACTCCCTCATTGGTGCTCCCTGTCCGGCGCTGACCGCTGACGTCATCGCTTTGAGACCCGCACACACAGCGGCCAGACTCGGCGGGAACAACAGCGCTGGACAGGTGAGTGGTGTTATTCACTAAGAGTACTTGTTAGATGGGTATATAAGATTGATGTTTTTGCAATGTGGTATGTACTGTTTGTCCCTGAAGACGGGGTGTAACCCCGAAACGGCGTAGGACCGAAATAAAGGCTTTTTTTTCACCGTTGATCAGACTGCAGAGTGCCGCTGTTACAAAGTACACTCTATAGAGAGAGATAGATAGATATATATATATATAGATATATAGATATATAGATAGATATATATATATATATATATATATATATATATATATATATATATATATATCTAATTTTTTTTTTTTTTTTTTTTTTATATTATCATCATCATGCAGAGGTGTGGCACTCAGGCTTGTAAAAATAACACTTAAGTCTGTGGAATTATGATCAACGTTTCAATATTGTCATCAGGCTTGATGACAATATTGATAATATTGAAACGTTGATCATAATTCCACAGACTTAAGTGTTATTTTTACAAGCCTGAGTGCCGCACCTGTGCATGCTACACGAATAATCCTGTGAGGGCACCGGCGCAGTTTCAAGTGGAGCAAGGAGTGCCGGACCTGATAGATAGATAGATATATATCTATCTATATCTCTATCTTTCTCTAAAATATATAATATATATTTCTGCAGCGGGGAACACTGGGGTTCCCACAGGGAATAACATCGGGGGTGTCGAGTTGGATCTTGATCCTAAAAGCTTTGACTGTTCCCAAGATGCACAGTGCCGCCTCCTCTATAACCCCGCCTCTGTGCACAGGAGCTCAGTTTGTAATACCCCTTTTCCCCCTACTAAGCACGGGTCGCAGCCGGGAGCCTGATTCAGGTGCTACCCGGCTGCGGCCCGTGCTCAGCCCCCTTTCCAACTGCGCTTACCAACCCGGCATATTGCCGGGTTGGTGACGCTGCTAGCGATGCGGCAAGGGCAGCGCTGGGAGATCACATGATCTCCCAGCGCCGCCCTTCCATAGACTGTGAACGGGAGCTGTGTCGCATCGACACGGCTTCCGTTTACACTGCACAGCTTACCGGGTTGAACACGAGTTCAACCCGTAAGCTATCTGGGTAGGATTCCCAGATCACTTGATCCGGGTTGACCACTTTTTCCGCTAGCAACAAACACTGGTAATTGCGCGCCGCCGTGCATTTACCCATGTTTTTTTAGCTAGTTGAAAAGGGGTACAAGTTGGTGCCTGCAGTGCAGGCAGCTAACAGGGAGGGCTGTGCTAGTCAGCCCTGAAAAGAGCTTTTTTAGAAGAAAGAAGACTTCCCTCACCTCCCTCAGCGGCGCTGTACTCCCGCGCCCTGGTTGCCGGGTTCTTACAGTGGAGGGCTCCGATTTCTCTTTAGGCACACACACACTTGCCGCTGCTCTCCAGTATCGCGTGGCCGCATTACAGGAAGGAGGTAAGAGGGCCCCCCAGGCGTGACCCGCTGAAAACCGCAATCCGCCGTGGTCTTTAGGAGACGGGCCGCGCGCGCGCACATGCGGAGCTGATTCTGGGACTGCTGGGCAATGTCTCCTCTGTAAAGCCGCCTGCATCATCAGCGCTGTGCATTTACAGGACACTTAAGTATTCTACATGTCATTTAGACAGTGTTAGTTAAGAACAAGTGCATTACTACAGGGATATTTAGTACAAGTACCCTGTGATATACATCTGGTCTTTACTGTGCATTGTTATATTTATATACCTATATAGCTTTACTTAGTGGTACAGTTTGTGCTTAGTATCGCTAGTCCAGTGCAGTTTAATTGTTGGTAATTTCTGCATTGTATATGTGACTGAGTGTGCCAATAGCTACTGTTTTATCTCTTTCGTGTATCCCACACATATTGCTATCCCTATTTCTGCTGCGGGGTACACTGGGTTCCACAGGGAATAACATCGGTGTGTAGAGTAGGATCTTGATCCGAGGCACTAACAGGCTAAAAGCTTTGACCTTCTTAACAGAATGCATAGTGCCGCCTCCTCTATAACCCCGCCTCCGTGCACAGGAGCTCAGTTTTGTAGTTGGTGCCATGCAGTGCAGGCATACAACAGGTGGGCTGCTCTAGCAGCCCTCAGAAGAGCTTTATTAAGTGAATATTGAAGACTTCAAGGGCTGCAGCAGAGGCACCGTGAGTGTTAGATGTCTGTCAGACATCTCCTGCTGCAGATCCACCACCTCCCCCAGCGGTGCTGTATACTCCCGTGTCCTGGTTGCCGGGTACTTACAGCGGAGGCTCCGGGATTTCATCTGTCAGACACACACACACCACCGAAGCTCTCCAGGATCACGTGGCCGCACTCAGGGAGGAGGTAGTAAGAGGGTCCCCCAGGCGGGACCCCCTGGAAATCTCGATCCGGCATGGGAAGCGGGCCGCGCTGGCGTGGACACTGTGGCAGTAGAGGGACCCCACTAGACCACCAGGGCAAGGGCACAGGTCGGTTTTACTAAAAAAGTTTACTATATAGCCCGCAGCACCCGGTGGTGAAGACCAGCAAGGGGATAAGGCTTTGACCTGTAGCCCCTCCCCTGGCCCCAGGGCGCCATTTAGGGTAAATGTTCCCGCCCTGGAGCTGTCTCTCTCTGTCTCTCTCTCTGTGTGTCTCTCTCTCTCTGTCTCTGTCTCGGTCTCGGTCTCTGTCTCTGTGTTTGGGCGCCATTATAGCAAGCAGAGCTGATCCTGGGACTGTTTGGGCAAATCCTCCCCTGTAAAGCTGCCTGCATGTCGACGCTGTGCATTTTACTGGACACTTAAGTATTCTACATGTCTGCTGACAGTGTTAGTTAAGAAACAGTGTATTTAGTCAGGGTTATATAGTACAAGTACCCTGTGATATATATCCAGTCTTTACTGTGCATTGATATATCTATCTATTGTATAGCTATACTTAGTATTACTTTGTATTGCTAGTCCAGTGCAGTTTTATTGCATGTCATAATTTCTGCATTGTACAATGTGACTGTGTGTATTTAGCTGCTGCGTGACTTCCATTTCGTGTATCTCACTCAGATTGCTATCCCTATATTCTATAACCTGAGGGGGCTAGGTGCATCAGGGTTATTAGTTAATATAGGTGTTTCACAGGATATACTTTACTGATGACCCAGAGCCTGAAGCTGCTCCTAGGAAACCGGATAGGTTTAAACGTCAAAAAGTGGTTAAACAAGTTTTACCTCATTCTGACCATTTAGTTGACATTCGTCAGGAATCATGGGAAAATCCCAAAAAGAAATTCACACCTGACAAGAAGATGCTGGCTCGCTATCCCTTCGCTGCGGAGGTAAGTAAGAATTGGGAAATACCCCCACTAGTGGATTCGTAGGTGGCGCGGCTGGTGGTATCCTCAGCTCTGCCTGTAACTACCGTCGTGTCTCTGAAAGAACAGACGGATAAGCGTGTGGAGGGTTGCTAAAAGGCGATTTACACCCTGGCAGGTGCTGTGCATGGGCCAACTATTGCAGCGACATGGGCTGCAGAGGCTATTGAAGCATGGGCTCAGGAGGTGGAAGCAGAGCTGCCTTCCAACTTTTCTGATGATGCTAGACAATGCCTTTCGTATATTGTCACAGCCTCTCATTACATTTAGGAGGCTGCTTCTGATGCCGTTATTCTGGCGGCCAAGGCTTCTACTACGTCCATTTTGGCTCTCCGGATTTTATGGTTGCGATCCTGGTCTGTGGATCTGGATTCAAAGAAAACCCTGGAGGTGCTCCCTTTTAAGGGAGACATTCTTTTTGGAGAGGACCTCAACAAGAAAGTGGCTGACTTAGCATCTGCTAAAACAGCGTGTCTACCTAGTACTGCTCCTTCAGTTGCCGAAGGTTACGAGTATTTCCTTTCGCTCCTTTTGTCCTTCAGGTAAAGCAAAAGGTCAGGCGTACCCAAAACAAGCTCGCACTTCCAAAATCTCTAAGCTCAAACCTAAACGTGCCTGGGCTGCCCATCAGCCTGCTTCCAAAACTGACAAGTTTGCTGCATGACAGGGCGGGGATCCCAGGGTGGGAGGCCGACTTCTAGGGTTTACCTAGGAATGGTTGAAGACCACTTCCGATGCCTGGGTACGGGAAGTAGTCACTCACGGTTACGCCATATCCTTCAAGAATCGTCCCCCCTCATCGATTTTGCCTGACAGGCGTCCCTTCGGATCAGGTGAAGGCGAAAACTCTTCATTCGGTGGTACAGTCCCTCCTGGACACTGGAGTGTTGGTACAGCTGCCTCTGGCTCAGAGAGGCAAGGGGTACTATTCACCGCTGTTCCTAGTCCCGACACCGAATGGGTCCTCTCGGCCAATTCTCAACCTCAAGTCCTTGAACAAATTTGTGAGAGTCTCCAAGTTTCGTATGGAAACTCTTCACTCTATTGTTCTGGCCTTGGAGCCCAGGGACTATATGGTCTCCCTGGACATTCAGGATGCTTACCTGCATATTCCTATTGCAATGTCGCATCAACAATACCTGAGGTTTGCTGTGGGAAACCTCCATTATCAATTTCGGGCTTTACTTTTTGGTTTGACCATGGCCCCGTGAGTTTTCACGAAGGTCATGGCGGTAATGACGGCTGTGCTCCGCCGTCAAGGGGTCAGGATCCTCCCGTATCTGGACGATTTGTTGATCCTGGCAAATTCCCCAGATATTCTCCTACGCCATCTGGATATGTCGCTCCAGTTTCTGCAAGCCCACGGGTGGCTCATCAACTGGAAGAAATCTTCCCTGGTCTCTGCTCAGGGCATGGTGCACCTAGGGGCGTTGGTGGACACTCAACCAGCGGTTGTTCTTGTCTCAAGAGAAGGTCCTAAAACTTCAGACAGGATTCGATGCTTCCTATCTCGTCCGAAAGTGTCGATACATTCGGCGATGCAAGTGCTAGGTCTCATGGTGTTTGCTTTCGAAATGGTCGAGTATGCTCAATTCCATTCCTGCCCTCTGCAGAAATTTTGATTCTTGCCAAGTGGGACGGCCTGCCTCACCGGATCAGGTCTCACATGATCTCCTTGTCTCCGGAGGTCCGTCTGTCACTCAGCTGGTGGCTGCAGGACCAACGATTGAGCAGGGGTCATCCCTTCTGGATCTCCAACTGGGTCCTTCTGACGACGGATGCCAGTCTGAGAGGTTGGAGCGCGGTGTTGGAGCAACACTCCCTTCAGGGTCGGTGGACCAAGGAAGAGTCTCTCCCGATAAACATTCTGGAACTGCGGGCGGTGTTCAATGCTCTGAACTTGGCCCAGCATTTAATACAGAACAGACCTGTTCAGGTGCAGTCGGACAACGCCACCACAGTGGCGCACATAAATCCTCAAGGCGGCACTCGAAGCCGCATGGCAATGAGGGAAGTATCAAGAATTCTTCAGTGGGCGGAACGTCATCTGCCAGCCATATCGGCAGTGTTCATTCCGGGGGTCCTAAACTGGGAAGCGGACCTCCTCAGTCGTCAGGACGTACACGCCAGAGAGTGGAACCTCCATGCAGAAGTATTTCAACTTCAGTGGACTAGTGGGGCCTCACAGATGTGGACCTGATGGCGTCTCAACATAATCACAGGTTTCCGGTCTTCAGAGCAAGGACAAGCGATCCTCAAGCAGCGTTCGTGGACGCTCTGGCAATTCCATGGAACTTTTGGCTGCCATACGTGTTTCCTCCAGTGTCATTCCTGCCCAGAGTAATAAGGAAGTTCAAGCAAGAAGGAGGAATCCTACTTCTGATCGCTCCAGCGTGGCCCAGATGGCATTGGTTCTCAGACCTTCAGGGTCTCTCGTTAGAGCGTCCTTCTGCTTCAACAACGACCAGACCTCCTCGTTCAGGGCCCTTGTGTTTACCAGGATTTGGCCTGTCTGGCTTTGACAGCGTGGTTCTTGAAGCTTCCATACTGAGGGCCAAAAGTTTTTCTGAGGCGGTCATTCAGACTATGTTGAAGGCCCGTAAGCTGGCTTCTGCTTGGCTTTACCATAGGGTCTGGAATTCTTACTTTGCTTGGTGCGCATCTAACAATCATGACGCGTAAAAGTTTAGTACGGCCATATTTTTGTCCTTTCTACAACAGGGCCTGGACTTGGGCCTTCGTCTGGCCTCCATCAAGTTTCATATTTCTGCCTGGTCGGTTTGGTTTCGGAGAAAAATTGCCACTCTGCCTGATGTTCATGCATTCACGCAGGGTGTGTTACGGATTTAACCTCCTTACATCCCACCTGTGGCCCCTTGGGATTTATCGGTGGTTCTGGAGGCATTACAAGAGTCTCTGTTTGAGCCTCTTGAATCTGCAAACCTTAAGTGGCTTTCCCTTAAGGTATTGTTTCTAGTGGCTATTGCCTCTGCTAGACAGGTGTCTGATTTGGGTGCCTTGTCTTGTAGGTCCCTCTATCTGGTTTTTCACTGTGACCGGGCGGTTCTTAGGATGCGTTCTGGGTACCCACCTAAGGTGGTGTCTTCTTTCCACCTTAACCAGGAGATTGTGGTTCCGGCCTTTGTCTCTCCTGAATTGTCTTCCAAAGAGCGGTCTTTGGATGTGGTACTGGCTATACGTGTCTATGTGAAAAGGACAGGAAGGAAGTCTGATTCTCTCTTTGTACTGTTTGGTTTTCGCAAACGTGGCTAGCCTGCTAACAAGCAGACCTTGGCCAGATGGATTAGAATGGTGATTGCACATGCTTATGTACAGGCTGGCCTTCCAGCTCCTGCTACCATCAAAGCCCATTTTACTCTGTCTGTTGGACCTTCTTGGGCGGCCCGCCGTGGTGCGACCCTTGAACAATTATGCGAGGCGGCTACGTGGTCCTCAGTGAACACATTCATAAGGTTCTATGCCTTTGATACAGCCACCTCCCAGGATGCTTCCTTTGGACGCCGTGTTCTTGTGCCCGCTACAGTGCATACCTTCCCATGAGGAACTGCTTTAGGACATCCCAGATGTTGTTCCCTGTGGATGAAAGAAGAATCAACCACCTGCGCTCCTTACTGAAAATCAGGCTGCTGAAATTAAATGTGACTTCCACCAATCACTAAAACACAATATAAACACAGCGCACTGATCAAGGGTATAAGACACTCTGTGTTAGATGTCTGTGGGTGTAAAACCTATCTGGGATTATCTCTTAGAGTAAATCCAGAGAAGTCCCGGTAAAGTCAATTGCAAAAACAATCAGTATTCAGAGATTTTACAGTCAATACTTGTGCTGATCTCTCAATTATAGAAGATCAGGGAATTGAAGCAATGTCCCAGTAGAATTTGACAGTCAAAAGTAAACTCTCTTATCTGGTCTCTCCCTAGGTCCTCCAAACAATTAGAAATGCTACACGTGATAAAACTTGTACTCAGTCGGCCCCACCGTTTTCAATTCTTTGTCCGTGTCCTCAAATATGGTACATGCAAAACAAATAATGGGGAATCATAGTGCAGACTTATACAAGTTTATTTGGACACGTTTACAATTAAAATGACTTAGCATGCGTACCCTCAGTGACCTTCAGTGGAAGGCACAGTAATTGGCATATAGGGGTGATTAAGAAGCTTCCCCTATTAAGCTTTACCTTCACCGAGTCCTGGGCCGCAGTAAACACCAACGCGTTTCAACCGGTGGGGCCGACTGAGTACAAGTTTTATCTTCTATAATTAAGAGAGATCAGCACAAGTATTGACTGTAAAATCTCTGAATACTGATTGTTTTTGCAATTGACTTTACCGGGACTTCTCTGGATTTACTCTAAGAGATAATCACAGATAGGTTTTACACCCACAGACATCTAACAGAGTGTCTTATACCCTTGATCAGTGCGCAGGAATTTTTTCTGTGTTTGTTCCCTGTGGAACCCAGTGTACATCGCAGAAAGATTTAACAACTGTAATTTCTTACCATAAATCTATCAGCAGGACCTGGCACAGCCACTTGCAACAGTAACGAGCTGGGTGCCCCCATATAAAAAAGTAGATAAGCGGCATGAGGTGCGCACTCCAATAATAACGTATATAATGTGCACCGGTGCCCTCCGTAATACAGTGGCATAGTCGAACAAAAAAGTCAAAGGCGGCACTGAGTCTTAATAACGTTAATAGTCTATTCGTGACTTTCGTCAAAAACAAACGTTTCAGGGCCAGTGTCAAGGTGAGGTACTCTCGATAAATGTTAAGATTCTGAGTTCTAATAATATATCAACTTGCTGCTATTGTGAAGAGCTGAATTGCCCCTATTATTGGTTACCTAGAAATAGTTTTTCTGCCTAGGACAGGGATTTTCATTCTCCTAGAGCTGTGAAATCCGTTGATTTAAATACTGTCTGGCTTCTTTCCAGAACATTTTATGATTTAGGAATTATGTTTTCATTTACAAATATATAATGGTACAGTGTCTGTGGCAAATACTGCCTTTAGTTCAGTATTGGGATGTGTATTTAAACGTGTGCCCCTTTTTTTTTTTTTCTTTCTTTTTTTTTAATGTCCCCTCTCCCAGGTTACACATTATAAACAGTACCCTCCAAATACAAGCAAAGTATATTCTTATTTTGAGTGTCGGGAAAAGAAGATCGAAAACTCCAAAATTAGGAAGGTGAAATATGAAGAAACAGTCTTTTATGGTTTGCAATACATTCTAAAGAAGTATCTAAAAGGTATGTGCATTTTAAACACACTGACCCAAATGTAAGGGACTTATGTTTACTGATCACGGAGCGAGTCTGGCAATGTAGTTTTAAAGAGGCGATTTGTTTGAAGGCAGAAAGTCTGGTTTTGTTTCAAAACTAATTGCTGATTTAAATCTAGCTGCTATAGTGCCAGAATCGCACTGGGACCAGAAATAATACTGCATGCATTGCATTAACCCAACAACTATGAACATAATAAAATTATTTTAATTTTTTAATTTTTACCTTTACAATACGTGTACATGTCCAATGCCTATTTTGGCATTAACACTATGTTTGCCAGTCTGGCTGGCCATATGCAATGAGCCCTGGCACATTCTTATTTTGTTCCCAGGTGTGTCCATTCAATAGACTAGTGGTCTTTGGGATGCCATACAAAATGTGTACGATAACCGGTGTGACCATTTAGGGTGCTTTTGTCACAATTTCTATTTTTTTTTTTCTTTCTTCATCAGGAAAAGTGGTGACCAAAGAAAAAATTAAAGAAGCCAAAGAGGTATACAGAGAGCACTTCCAAGATGATGTTTTTAATGAGACTGGATGGAATTACATCCTTGAGGTAGGAGAACATTGTTATTTTACCGTCCACAAGATTCATAAAATGGGCATAATTTTGTTTTGTTCATTTGTAACTTACTGTCTTCAAATTTCTCTTATACATATAATGCCCTATTGATTAAATAAGAACCCCACAAATGAGTAAATGACTTTCCAAGGTGTCATTTAGTCTCCCAGAATATTTCCAGACTAGAGAGAGACTTCATAGAGCCCTGAGAGGAAACAGAAGTTCCAGAAGTGCTCCTACCTGTCTGCAGTGCGGGTACAGGGAACAGTGTGTCTATGTGAGATGCCTAGCGCAACTTGGACTCTACGATATGTGTAGTGCCTCTTTCTTTACATTTTGTATCTTATTTGCATTGCAGATGCAGTGGAACACCGCAAATTGTATTAGTAATTTGTTTAATTAGTTCAAAATGCATACAAAGTCATAGATGAAGCACAATAGAGCTTGGCGTGAGGAAAAAGCAGCGGCTGCTGCACCGTAGTACTTTGTGTACAGGTTGACACATTCGCACATAATATTGATCAATGCAATTTAGCAAAGTAGTCGTATTTACGCAACTAAGATACACATTTTGCATGACAAAGGTGCTCAATGTGACCGTTGCCCAGCGAGATGGCGTTTCCTTCCTCTTTCCTCAGCCAACTACCACTGCCCCCATTCCCTCCAGCAGTTTATCTCTTGAGACTCGCTCACTCGCTCGCTCTCTCTCCTTTCTTTCTTTTTTTTTCCCCCTTTCTGTGGGTATTCTAGCCCCTGCTCATTTTCATTTGTTTGAATTTCGCAGACACATCATTAATATACTATGGGGTATATTCAGAAAGCAGTTAAGAGTTGATAAGTTGCCCATGGCAACCAATAAGCTGCTCTGTTTAATTTTATAGTATGCAAATTATAAATGTTACTTCAATGCTGATTGGTTGCCATGTGCAACTTCTCCAGAGGCTCACTTCCCCTCTTTTCACTGCTTCATAAATAGACCCCTATATTGTGCCCAGTGATTTGTTTAACTCCTGTCCAATATCATCTCCTGGTGTAAAACTGGCACACATGGTACTGTTCCACCTGCTGTAATATGCTGCTACTATAGTGTTCACTCTAGGAGTGAAAAGGGGCAGGGCGCCGGACTCCGGGGGCACACGAAGCCGCGCGCGCGTCCGAAATGGGGGTGCGGCCACGCAAATTAGGGGGCGTGGCTACGCCCTCGTCATTTTAGGGGGTGGTGCGGCCCACAGACGCTACTATAGAGAGCGTCTGTGGCCGGCGACGTCACTGTTGGGGGCGTGCCCAGCACCTCCGTCGGTGCTGGGCTTCCCCCAGCCCTCTCCCAATGCGTGAATGGATGCCGCGCGCATGCGCACGGCATCTATACACGCCGGGAGGGCAGGGAGCGGGCGGCTGTTCTAGCAGGGCGCCGCAAAAGGGGCAGGGCGGGTTTTGCCTGTTAAAAAACGGGCAGGGCGCGGCGCCCTGCTAAAACAGCCTAGAGTGAACACTATACTACATACAGGTTGAGTATCCCATATCCAAATATTCCGAAATACGGAATATTCCGAAATACGGAATATTCCGAAATACAGACTTTTTTTGTGTGAGACTGAGATAGTGAAACCTTTGTTTTTTTGATAGCTCAATGTACACAAACTTTGTTTAATGCTCAAAGGTAATAAAAATATTGTATTAAATGACCTTCTGGCTGTGTGTATAAGGTGTATATGAAACATAAATGAGTTGTGGGAATGTACACACACTTTGTTTAATGTACAAAGTTATAAAAAAATATTGGCTAAAATTACCTTCAGGCTGGGGGTATAAGGTGTATATGGAATATAAATGCATTCTGTGCTTAGATTTAGGTCCCATCACCATAAAGGGGTATATGCAATTGCGGTCGAATTCGCGGCAATTTTCGCCGTTTTTCAAATTCGACCAAATTCGCCAGGTGAATTCCGGAAGGTGGCTTCCGGAATTCACCATATTCAATGAAAAACGGATTCGCCAGGGTCGCGGGCGAAAATCGGCCGATTTGGCGGATTTTGCCGCGATTTTAAAAAACGGGAAAAATCGTGAAAAACCCGAAAAAAAAATGGCGTGGGGTCCCCCCCCAAAGCATAACCAGCCTCGGGCTCTTTGAGCTGGTCCTGGTTCTAAAAATGCAGGGGAAAAATTGGCCAGGGATCCCCCGTATTTTTAAAACCAGCACCGGGCTCTGCGCCTGATGCTGGTGCCAAAAATACGGGGGACAAAAAGAGTAGGGGTCCCCCGTATTTTTAACACCAGCATCGGGCTCCACTAGCTGGACAGATAATGCCACAGCCGGGGGTCACTTTTATGCCGTGCCCTGCGGCCGTGGCATTAAATATCCAACTAGTCACCCCTGGCCGGGGTACCCTGGGGGAGTGGGGACCCCTTCAATCAAGGGGTCCCCCCCCCCAGCCACCCAAGGGCCAGGAGTGAAGCCCGAGGCTGTCCCCCCCCATCCAATGGGCTGCGGATGGGGGGGCTGATAGCCTTTGTGAAAATTAAAAGATAATGTTTTTTCCAGTAGTACTACAAGTCCCAGCAAGCCTCCCCCGCAAGCTGGTACTTGGAGAACCACAAGTACCAGCATGCGGGAGAAAAACGGGCCCGCTGGTACCTGTAGTACTACTGGGAAAAAAATACCCAAATAAAAACAGGACACAGACACCTTTGACAGTAAAACTTTATTACACACTACCGACACACACATACTTACCTATGTTGACACGCCGACTGCCACGGTCTCCGACGATCCGAGGGTACCTGTGAAAAAATGATACTCACCTTCCAGCGTCCAGAGAGATAAATCCACGTACTTGTTAAAAAAAAAAGAAAACGCAAAAACCCGAGCCATACCGGACTAGAAAGGGGTCCAATGTTTTCACATCAGACCCCTTTCTCCCGAATGCCGGGACATCACGTGACTCCTGTCACTGATGTCCCTTCAGCCAATCAGGAAGCGCTACTGCCGTTGCGCTCACCTGATTGGCTGAGCGCTGTCTGTACTGTGACAGCGCCTCGCAAAGCCGCTCCATTACTTTCAATGGTGGGAACTTTGCGGGTAGCGGTGGGGTCACCCGCCGGTCAGCCGCTGACCGGCGGTGACCTTACCGCTAGCCGCTAAGTTCCCACCATTGAATATAATGGAGGGAGCTGTGCGATGCGCTGTCACAGTGCAGACAGCGCTCAGCCAATCAGGTGAGCGCAACAAAGTTGCGCTTCCTGATTGGCTTAGAGACCTGTCTGTGACAGCTGTCACTGACAGGTCTCATTCGTGGAAAGGTGTCCCATGTGTCAGCATGGGACCCCTTTCAGTCCGGCATGGAGCGGGTGTTCGCTTTGTTTTTTTGCCAAGTACGTGGATTTATCTCTGGACCATGGCTGAGGTGAGTATATTGAACTTTTCTTTTCAGGTATCCGTGGATTCTACATGGAGAAGAGGACCGATGTCGGCGTGTGAACATAGGTAAGTATGTGTGTGTCGACGTATGAAATAAAGTTTTACTGTCGACGGTGTGTGTGTCCTGTTTTTATTTGGGTATTTTTTTCCCAGTAGTACTACAGGTACCAGCGGGCCCGTTTTTCTCCCGCATGCTGGTACTTGTGGTTCTCCAAGTACCAGCTTGCGGGGGAGGCTTGCTGGGACTTGTAGTACTACTGGAAAAAACAATATCTTTTTATTATCACAAAAGGCTATCAGCCCCCCCATCCGCAGCCCATTGGATGGGGGGGGACAGCCTCGGGCTTCACCCCTGGCCCTTGGGTGGCTGGGGGGGGGGGACCCCTTGATTGAAGGGGTCCCCACTCCCCCAGGGTACCCCGGCCAGGGGTGACTAGTTGGATATTTAATGCCACGGCCGCAGGGCACGGCATAAAAGTGACCCCCGGCTGTGGCATTATCTGTCCAGCTAGTGGAGCCCGATGCTGGTGTTAAAAATACGGGGGACCCCTACTCTTTTTGTCCCCCGTATTTTTGGCACCAGCACCAGGCGCAGAGCCCGGTGCTGGTTTTAAAAATACGGGGGATCCCCTGTCAATTTTTTCCCTGCATTTTTAGAACCAGGACCAGCTCGAAGAGCCCGAGGCTGGTTATGCTTTGGAGGGGGGACCCCACGCCATTTTTTTTTATGATTTTACCGTTCCAGCATAAAAAAAAAAAAAAAAAATAAAAAAATAATATTTTAAAAAATATATAAATAATATTTGTGCCTCCAAAAAAAAAAAAAAAAGTACCTAATCCCTTCTAATATAAATAGATCTTCTATTCCCAGAAAAAAAAACACAAAAAAAAACATGTTTAAAATTTTTTTATTTGTTTTCACCCTCCAAAGTGTGGCGGATTGAAAATGACGAATTTGCTGTCTAAAAGCCCTGCTGTCGAATTTCCAAACTTGAATTGAATATGCTTTGGTCGAATTGCAGCACTTGTATCACTGCAGAAAAGTCGAATTTGCAAAAATTCGAATTTCAAAAAGTCGAATTTTGAAAGTCCGTTTTTTGGTCGGAAAGCACTGAATTGCATAGGCGATTTTTTTTTTGGGTCGAAAATGACCCGAAATTCGACAATTTCGGGAATTCGACCGCAATTGCATATACCCCAATATCTCATTATGGTATGCAATTATTCCAAAATACGGAAAAATCCGATATCCAAAATTCCTCTGGTCCCAAGCATTTTGGATAAGGGATACTCAACCTGTATTGAGTTTTTAATGGCTTTGCCACTTGACTGAAATGGCCTTTTATTGTGTAAGCTTATGTTTTGGCACTCAATGCATCAAACTCTACATCAGCCCCTCGGGCTTAGTTACTGTCAAGAACTGCCCTGGGAGCCATTTATTAAATCATGCTGCATACTAATCAAATACAAATCTGTTATTTACGTGTACTCTGTATTTCTAATAACTGGGTTAGCAGGGCCTACTTATTTCCTGTGACCTGGAGTTACTGAGGTGATTTGCATAAACTGAATTTATTTTTTGTTTCTAAGATCCAAAGTTCCAAAGTGTGGTGTGCTGTTATGTTGCACAAGAGAGAGTGATAGATTTATAGCTATATTCCCACCATTCCCGATCAGCAACACTCCCCTTCCATGCTATCTATATAAGAACGTCACCACTTTCATCTCTGCAGCTGTCTGACTTACACATGTAGCCATGCTCCTCTTACTGCGAAACAGCATGCTGTAATACGGCTTGCTGTATGGTATGTCAGCTGCCACTATTCACACCCAGGCGATCGCTCCATTAATTGCTAAATAGTATCACAGCATGGTGTGCCAGGCTGAGAGTATAACATTCTATATTGCAGTAAGATGAGCATGGCTACATCTATAGATTAAAAAAAAAAAAAGGCCTGGCATTGATGTCGGCTGTCACTGGCTGTTACATCACTGCATGGGGAAATGAGGGTCCAGAGAGTGGATCTCCTTTTAAAAGCTGTTGGGCGCAATGGGACAGCATGTGTTGACCAAAGCTCAGCTAGCAGCGGTTGCATCCAATATGAATACCAGTTAAGTGCTTAATTTTGAGAACAGACTATACAGAAAACCTTTAGCCTCCGAATCCATTTTAAAAATAGAAAGGTGATTCTTGCTTTAATGCGCATCATCATCCCACATAGCCCCCGATTCAACATCACTCGTAAATGTGCTGAAATCACTATTCGCCAATTTTAGCACATGTGCGCATGCCGGAGCGCACATGTGCAAGGTCTTAAACTGGGCTCTCTTCGGAATGCAGTCAGTCTAAGACCTGGCAGAGGGGGCATTGATGTTGCGTTTTGTGGGCGTTGGCCCACTGTTTGGGGGATGGGACAACGCAGGCATGTACGGACTGTTTCTGGGGCGGGCCGCGGTGGCTACGTGACGTTGCATGCAACTACTGCAACCCAAAGGATGGCGGCCCTCCGTCTGCCTTAGGGAAGTGCTTGCATGTTAGCGCAGAGGGGGAGGGGCCAGAATGCGGTGCGGAATTGCCCTGTGTTGGGTGTCCCCCTGCATGTCAGTTTAAAGGTTTGTAGTTGTGCGAATTTTCACACAACTACAACCTATGCTGAATTAGGCACAAACTGTGGACTGCTCAAACCCCCACAGAGTATCACATTGACAGGAACACCGATGTCAGCCCATTCACTAAGGTGATTACCCTGGAGCAGTGTGCATCTTAATCTGTGGATCTTTATAACCATCACTCTGTAACTGTATTGCATATTACAGGGGTTCACTACGATATGCCGGCGGTCGGGCTCCCGGCGACCAGCATACCGGCGCCGGGAGCCCGACCGCTGGCTTACCGACAGTGTGGCGAGCGCAAATGAGCCCCTTGCGGGCTCGTTGCGCTCCCCACACTACGCGCGCCACACTATTTTATTCTCCCTCCAGGGGGGTCGTGGACCCCCACGAGGGAGAATAAGTGTCGGTATGCCGGCTGTCGGGATCCCGGTGCCGGTATACTGTGCGCCGGGATCCCGACAGTCTGCATACTGAAGACAACCCATATTACAGAATAAGATTTTGTACATTTTGAGTATTAATAATAATTATTATTATTATTATTTATTATTATTTCTCTAACGTCCTAGTGGATGCTGGGGACTCCGTAAGGACCATGGGGAATAGACTGGCTCCGCAGGAGACATGGGCACTTTAAGAAAGAATTTAGATTCTGGTGTGCTCTGGCTCCTCCCTCTATGTACCTCCTCCAGACCTCAGTTTGAATCTGTGCCCGGACGACCTGGGTGCTGTTTAGTGAGCTCTCCTGAGCTTGCTATAAGAAAGTATTTTATTTTCAGGGAGCTCTGCTGGCAACAGACTCCCTGCATCGTGGGACTGAGGGGAGAGAAGCAGCCCTACTTTCTGCAGATAGGTCCTGCTTCTTAGGCTACTGGACACCATTAGCTCCAGAGGGGTCGTACATAGGATCTCACCCTTTGTCGTCCGATCCCGGAGCCGTGCCGCCGTCCCCCTCGCAGAGCCGGAAGACAGAAGCCGGGTGAAAGAAGCAAGAAGACTTCGAAATCGGCGGCAGAAGACTCCAGTCTTCACTGAGGTAGCGCACAGCACTGCAGCTGTGCGCCATTGCTCCCACACTACACCCACATACTCCGGTCACTGTAAGGGCGCAGGGGGGGGGGGGGGGTGCCCTGGGCAGCAATTAGGACCTCTTGGCTACAGTTGGGCACTGTATATATGTATGAGCCCCCGCCCTAATATTGTACATAAACGCGGGACAGAAGCCCGCCGCTGAGGGGGCGGGGCTTCTTCCTCAGCACTCACCAGCGCCATTTTTTTTCCACAGCTCCGCTGAGAGGAAGCTCCCCAGGCTCTCCCCTGCAGATACACGGTAGAAGAGGGTAAAAAAGAGAGGGGGGGGCACATAATTAGGTGCAAAAATCATTATTACAGCGGCTACTGGGTTAACACTAAGTTACTGTGTGATTCCTGGGTTATATAGCGCTGGGGTGTGTGCTGGCATACTCTCTCTCTCTGTCTCTCCAAAGGGCCTTGTGGGGGAACTGTCTTCAAAAAGAGCATCCCCTGTGTGTGTGGTGTGTCTGTACACTTGTGTCGACATGTTTGGCGAGGAAGGCTATGTGGAAGCAGAGCGGGAGCAAATGAATGTGGTGTCTCCGCCGACTGCGCCGACACCTGATTGGATGGATATGTGGAAGGTTTTAAATGATAATGTTAATTCCTTGCATAAAAGGTTGGATAAAGCTGAAACCTTAGGACAGTCAGGGTCTCAGCCTGTGCCTGATCCTATGTCGCAGAGGCCGTCAGGGTCTCAGAAGCGCCCACTATCCCAAATTGTTGACACAGATACCGACATGGATTCTGACTCCAGTGTCGATTACGATGATGCAAAGTTACAGCCTAAATTGGCTAAATCCATCCGTTATATGATTATAGCAATTAAGGATGTGTTGCACATCACAGAGGAAACCCCAGTCCCTGACAAGAGGGTTCATATGTATGGGGAAAAAAGGCAGGTGGTGACCTCCCCCCCCCCCCCCCCCCCCCCTTCACACGAGCTAAATGAGTTATGTGAAAAGGCATGGGAATCTCCAGATAAAAAAACTGCAGATTTCCAAACGGATGCTTATGGCGTATCCTTTCCCGCCAACGGACAGGTTACGCTGGGAATCTGCCCCTAGGGTAGACAAAGCTTTAACACACTTATCCAAGAGGGTAGCCCTGCCGTCACAGGATACGGCCACCCTAAAAGATGCTGCGGATAGAAAGCAAGAGGGTACCCTGAAGTCCATTTATACACATTCGGGTACCTTACTAAGGCCGGCAATTGCGTCGGCCTGGGTGTGTAGTGCGGTAGCAGCATGGACGGATACCTTATCTGAGGAACTTGATACCTTAGACAAGGATACTATCTTAATGACCCTGGGGCATATAAAAGACGCTGTCCTATATATGAGAGATGCTCAAAGAGACATTAGCCTACTGGGCTCTAGAATAAATACAATGTCGATTTCTGCCAGAAGGGTCATGTGGACTCTGCAATGGACAGGTGATGCAGACTCAAAAAGGCACATGGAGGTTTTACCTTACAAGGGTGAGGAATTGTTTGGGGAGGGTCTCTCGGACCTGGTCTCCACAGCTACTGCTGGAAAGTCAAATGTTATGCCATATGTTTCCTCACAACCTAAGAAAGCACCGTATTACCAAATGCAGTCCTTTCGATCAAAAAAAGGGAAGAAAGTCCGAGGTGCGTCCAGAGGAAGGAAGCTGCACAACACAGCTAGTTCCCAGGAACAGAAGTCCTCCCCGGCTTCCACAAAATCCACCGCATGACGCTGGGGCTCCACAGGCGGAGCTAGGCCCGGTGGGGGCGCGTCTCCGAAATTTCAATCACAAGTGGGTTCACTCCCAGGTGGATCCCTGGGCAATAGATATTGTGTCTCAGGGATACAAGCTGGAATTCGAAGAGATGCCCCCTCACCGATACCTCAAATCGGCCCTGCCAGCTTCCCCCTTGGAGAGGGAAATCGCGTTAGCTGCAATTCACAAATTGTATCTTCAACAGGTGGTGGTCAAGGTTCCCCTCCTTCAACAAGGAAAGGGTTATTATTCGACCATGTTTGTGGTACCAAAACCGGACGGTTCGGTCAGACCCATATTGAATTTAAAATCCCTGAACATATACCTGAAAAGGTTCAAGTTCAAGATGGAATCGCTCAGAGCGGTCATCGCAAGCCTGGAAGGGGGGGATTTTATGGTGTCTCTGGACATCAAGGATGCATACCTTCATGTCCCCATTTATCCACCTCATCAGGCGTACCTCAGATTTGTGGTACAGGATTGTCATTACCAATTTCAGACGTTGCCGTTTGGTCTCTCCACGGCACCGAGAATATTTACCAAGGTAATGGCGGAAATGATGGTACTCCTGCGGAAGCAAGGGGTCACAATTATCCCATACTTGGACGATCTCCTCATAAAGGTGAGGTCCAGAGAGCAGTTGCTGATCAGCGTAGCACGCTCTCTGGAAGTGTTACGACAACACGGCTGGATTCTAAATATTCCAAAGTCGCAGTTGATTCCTACGACTCGTCTGCCCTTCCTGGGCATGATTCTGGACACAGACCAGAAGAGGGTTTATCTCCCGATTGGAGAAGGCTCAAGAGCTAATGACACTGGTCAGAAACCTATTGAAACCAAAACAGGTGTCGGTGCATCACTGCACGCGAGTCCTGGGAAAGATGGTGGCATCATACGAGGCCATTCCCTTCGGCAGGTTCCATGCGAGGACCTTTCAATGGGATCTACTGGACAAATGATCCGGATCACATCTTCAGATGCATCGGTTAATCACCCTATCCCCCAGGGCCAGGATGACTCTCCTGTGGTGGCTGCAAAGTGCTCACCTCCTCGAGGGCCGCAGATTCGGCATTCAGGACTGGGTCCTGGTGACCACGGATGCAAGCCTCCGAGGGTGGGGGCAGTCACACAGGGAAGAAATTTCCAAGGTCTGTGGTCAAGTCAGGAGACTTGCCTCCACATCAACATCCTGGAACTAAGGGCCATATACAACGCCCTACACCAAGCGGAGTCTCTACTTCGCAACCACCCGGTTCTGATTCAGTCAGACAACATCACCGCAGTGGCTCATGTAAACCGCCAAGGCGGCACAAGGAGCAGGGTGGCGATGGTAGAAGCCACCAGAATTCTTCGCTGGGCGGAGAATCACGTAAGCGCACTGTCAGCAGTGTTCATTCCGGGAGTGGACAACTGGGAAGCAGACTTCCTCAGCAGGCACGACCTCCACCCGGGAGAATGGGGACTTCATCAAGAAGTCTTCGCGCAGGTTGCAAGTCGGTGGGAACTGCCACAGGTGGACATGATGGCATCCCGCCTCAACAAAAAGCTACAGAAGTATTGCGCCAGTTCAAGAAACCCTCAGGCGATAGCTGTGGACGCACTGGTGACGCCGTGGGTGTTCCAGTCGGTCTATGTATTTCCTCCTCTTCCTCTCATACCCAAGGTGCTGAGAATCATAAGAAAACGAGGAGTGAGAACAATGCTCATTGTTCCGGATTGGCCAAGAAGGACTTAGTATCCAGATCTGCAAGAAATGCTCACAGAGGACCCGTGGCCTCTGCCTCTAAGACAGGACTTGTTGCAACAGGGGCCCTGTCTGTTCCAAGACTTACCGCGGCTGCGTTTGACGGCATGGCGGTTGAACGCCGGATCCTAGCAGAAAAAGGCATTCCGGATGAGGTCATTCCTACGCTGATAAAGGCTAGGAAGGACGTGACGGCTCAACATTATCACCGTATATGACGAAAATATGTTGCTTGGTGTGAGGCCAGGAATGCCACTACGGAGGAATTCCAGTTGGGCCGTTTCCTTCACTTCCTACAGTCGAGAGTGACTTTGGGCCTAAAATTGGGTTCCATTAAGGTCCAGATTTCGGCCCTATCCATTTTCTTTCAAAAAGAACTGGCTTCTCTGCCTGAAGTGCAGATGTTTGTAAAGGGAGTGCTGCATATTTAGCCCCCTTTTGTGCTTCCAGTGGCACCTTGGGATCTTAACGTGGTGTTGAGTTTCCTGAAGTCACACTGGTTTGAACCACTCAAGACGGTGGAATTGAAATATCTCGCGTGGAAGGTGGTCATGCTACTAGCCTTGGCTTCGGCTAGGCGTGTGTCAGAATTGGCGGCTTTGTCACATCAAAGCCCTTATCTGGTTTTCCATGCGGATAGAGCAGAATTGTGGACCCGCCCACAATTTCTGCCAAAAGTGGTTTCATCCTTTCATATAAACCAACCTATTGTGGTGCCTGTGGCTACTACTGACTTGGAGGATTCCGAGTTACTGGATGTGGTCAGGGCTTTGAAGGTTTATGTAGCCAGAACGGCTAGGGTCAGGAAAACAGAATCTTTGTTTATCCTGTATGCTTCCAACAAGCTTGGGGCGCCTGCTTCAAAGCAAACTATTGCTCGCTGGATCTGTAACACGATTCAGCAGGCTCATTCTGCGGCTGGGTTGCCGCTGCCTAAATCAGTTAAGGCCCATTCCACAAGGAAGGTGGGCTCTTCTTGGGCGGCTGCCCGAGTGGTCTCGGCATTACAGCTTTGCCGAGCGGCTACTTGGTCAGGTTCAAACACCTTTGCAAGGTTCTACAAGTTTGATACCCTGGCTGAGGAGGACCTTGTGTTTGCTCATTCGGTGCTGCAGAGTCATCCTCACTCTCCCGCCCGTTTGGGAGCTTTGGTATAATCCCCATGGTCCTTACGGAGTCCTCAGCATCCACTAGGACGTTAGAGAAAATAAGATTTTACTTACCGGTAAATCTATTTCTCGTAGTGGATGCTGGGCGCCCGTCCCAAGTGCGGACTTCTTCTGCAATGCTTGTATATAGTTATTGCTTAAATAAGGGTTATGTTATAGTTGCATCAGGGTTTATCTGATGCTCTGTTATTGTTCATACTGTTAACTGGGTAAAGTTATCACAAGTTATACGGTGTGATGGGTATGAGTCTTACCCTGGATTCCCAAAATCCTTTCCTTGTACTGTCAGCTCTTCCGGGCAGTTTCTCTAACTGAGGTCTGGAGGAGGGACATAGAGGGAGGAGCCAGAGCACACCAGAATCTAAATTCTTTCTTAAAGTGCCCATGTCTCCTGCGGAGCCCGTCTGTTCCCCATGGTCCTAACGGAGTCCCCAGCATCCACTACGGACTACGAGAAATAGATTTACCGGTAAGTAAAATCTTATTTTTTTTATTTTTTTGTAACAATGGTAATTTCTAAACAACAATTACTTTAGAATATAGCATCAGAACAAGTTACTGTTTAGTTATTTAATGTAGAAATACATATCTTAAGGCTTTCTAACCTTTAACTTTTCTGTACTGGCCTTTAAAACTTGGCTCCAAGTCCAATCTGTAGAGCAGTCCTTCTCAGCTCCCTGTACTCTACAATAGGAGCACAATGAGAAGGACGGATGAATAGTATGACTTACTAGTATTTTAGCATTCTTTTCTAAATTATCCTTAGAATAACACACAGCCATGTAACCCATTGCTATATCTTGTGTATTTGTCTCACAGAAATATGATGGCCACCTGCCTATTGAAGTTAAGGCTGTGCCTGAAGGTAGTGTAATACCCAGAGGGAATGTGCTGTTTACAGTAGAAAATACAGATCCTGAATGCTACTGGCTCACAAACTGGGTTGAGGTTTGTTTAATTAAAATGCTTTCAAAATGTGTACTTGTGTTTTTCTTAACTGCGTGCAAAAATTTGCTGTTCACCTTGAAAAATGACCTAAATGCATACTTGCCTACTCTCCCGGAATGGCCGGGAGGCTCCCGAAAATCGGGTGACCCTCCTGGCCCCACGGAAGAGCAGACAAGTCTCCCGGTTTTTAACTTGCCCCCTTGCCCGGCGACCCACTTTGAGAGTAAAGTGGGCGGTCCGGACAGTAGATGACGCGATTCTTGTTGAATCGCGTCATCATAGTCACGCCCCCTGCTATAAAATGCCGGTTATAGCGGCATTACCGAGCCGGGGGGGCTCAATGGTGTAACCCCGCCCTCGTTCCGCCTCTGTCCCTCCTACACCCGCCCCATTCCGCCTCTTCCCCGCCCCGTCCCGCCTCCTCCCCGCCCACTCCTCTCGTCATTTTCCTCCATTGAGCCGTCCTGGCAGCTCTCTCCCGGAGAGAGCTGCCAAAAAGTAGGCAAGTATGCCTAAATGTACGCATGTTAACATTCTAGATCTCCCCCAGCCCCACTTTATTTCCTAATCCTGCCCAATGGTAAGTTAGTGTTTTCTATATTGACCTCCTAGATGTTTTATGTTTTATGTTCTATGTTCTCTTAAATAGGTTGCATAATTTTATGATCAATGGCTAGGGGCAGGGTATTTACAGCTCCATCACTATGAAGGGTTGCTATTGGTTTTGAAGGCAATTAACTCTATAATTGATTAGTAAAAACTGCAAGAGCCTGAATTTCTTGTTTCTTGACACCTCGCAATAAAGAGAATTAGGCCCACATTTATGAATTAGGCCCACATTTATTAAACCTTAAAAAGTGATAGAGTGGAGACGGATAAAGGGAGATAAATGACCAGCCAATCTGCTTCCTAAATGCCATGTCACAGGATGTGTTTGAAAAATGATAGTTAGGAGCTGATTTGTGTTTTATCAGTCTCCACTTGATCACGTTTTAAGGCTTAATACATTTTGGGCCTTAGTATCTTGTATGTATGTTTCCCCTTCAGGGTCCACAGTAGTCCACAGGACCCACCTTGGGTAATAGGTAGTGATGAGCGGATTCGGTTTTACTCGGTTTTACTCGGTTCTCAAAACGGCATCTTATTGGCTCACGGATGTCACGTGTTTTGGATAGCCAATAAGATGCCGTTTTGAGAACCGAGTAAAACCGAGTAAAACCGAACCTCGCTCATCACTAGTAATAGGTGGTGTCAGAGGAACGGGCACTAAACGGTTTAAAGCTTTCAAGCTCCCAGGATGCAATGGTCCAGCCTCCCTATAACTCCGCCTCCTGGCTCAGGGAATTCAGTTTTCGTTTTTTGGTGCGGCAGGAGCCAGACCACTTTGAAAACACAGTTTCTCCGCCGGGTTGCGACAACAGTTACCTCCGTGTAAACACTGCTGTTTCAGCGGGCGCCAGCTAGATGTACTAGCAAGTCCATACTGACAATCCCACGCTGCGGACAGAGAACGGGGAGAAGGTAAGGTGTCTTTTCCAGTTAGCGGTTTAAGACGCTTATAATGCAGCCTTACTGTCTCGGGTGGAGACTACCGTACAGTTGCTTTCACGGCTGCCACCTCGGGTGCGCCAGCGCTAGGCCTCATGGATCATAGGTTCTGGGGATTAGTAGAGGCCGCAATCCCTGGGGTGAAATCGGCAGTGGGGAGTAAGATGCTCCCCTGGTCGCCCCTCCCCCCAGTTCATGACCAGTTTCCCGCCATTAATTGATATTTCCGCTTCCATCTGAGACACTTAAACAATACATAGTAACAGTTTCTAAGGTTGAAAAAACACAATTTGTCCATCGAGTTTCTGTTGGTGATCTCCTACACTGTAATATTTTTAAGACTAATTTAACTGTGGTGCATGTTTAGTCTGTTTCTCTGACGTCCTAGTGGATGCTGGGACTCCGTAAGGACCATGGGGAATAGCAGCTCCGCAGGAGACAGGGCACAAGAATAAAAGCTTTAGGATCAGGTGGTGTGCACTGGCTCCTCCCCCTATGACCCTCCTCCAAGCCTCAGTTAGATTTTTGTGCCCGAACGAGAAGGGTGCAGGCTAGGTGGCTCTCCTGAGCTGCTTAGAATAAAAGTATATTTTAGGTTTTTTATTTTCAGTGAGTCCTGCTGGCAACAGGCTCACTGCATCGTGGGACTAAGGGGAGAAGAAACGGACTCACCTGCGTGCAGAGTGGATCGGGTTTCTTAGGCTACTGGACATTAGCTCCAGAGGGACGATCACAGGTTCAGCCTGGATGGGTCCCGGAGCCGCGCCGCCGGCCCCCTTACAGAGCCAGAAGAGCGAAGAGGTCCGGTGAAATCGGCGGCAGAAGACGATCCTGTCTTCAGACTAAGGTAGCGCACAGCACCGCAGCTGTGCGCCATTGCTCTCAGCACACTTCACACTCCGGTCACTGAGGGTGCAGGGCGCTGGGGGGGAGCGCCCTGAGACGCAATATAACAGATAATACCTTAGGTTGGCTAAAGAATACATCACATATAGCTATTGGGCTATATGGATGTATTTTAACCCCTGCCATTTTTTTACAGAAAAAGCGGGAGATAAGGACGTTGTGAAGGGGCGGAGCCTATCTCCTCAGCACACAAGCGCCATTTTCCCTCACAGCTCCGCTGGAAGGACGGCTCCCTGACTCTCCCCTGCAGACTTGCTACTGAATCAGGGTAAAAAAGTGAAGGGGGGGCACTATTGGCAGCTAAAAACTATATAAACAGCAGCTATAAGGGAATAACACTTATATAAGGTTATCCCTGTGTGTATATATATATATATATATATATATATATATATATATATATATATATATAGCGCTTGGTGTGTGCTGGCAGACTCTCCCTCTGTCTCTCCAGAGGGCTTGTGGGGTCCTGTCCTCTATCAGAGCATTCCCGGTGTGTGTGCTGTGTGTCGGTACGTGTGTGTCGACATGTATGAGGAGGAAAATGATGTGGAGGCGGAGCAATTGCCTGGGTTAGTGATGTCACCTCCTAGGGAGTCGACACCTGACTGGATGATCGTATTTAAAGAATTAAGTGATAATGTCAGCACTTTGCAAAGAACGGTTGATGACATGAGACAGCCGGCAAATCAATTAGTGCCTGTCCAGGCGTCTCAGACACCGTCAGGGGCCCTAAAACGCCCGTTACCTCAGTGGGTCGACACAGACACAGATACTGAGTCTAGTGTCGACGGTGAGGAGACAAACGTAATGTCCAGTAGGGCCACACGTTACATGATCACGGCAATGAAGGAAGCATTGAACATTTCTGATACTACAAGTACCACAAAGAAGGGTATTATGTGGGGTGTGAAAAAAACTACCAATAGTTTTCCCTGAGTCAGATGAGTTAAATGAGGTGTGTGATAAAGCGTGGGTTTCCCCCGACAAAAAACTGCTAATTTCTAAAAAATTATTGGCACTATATCCTTTCCCGTTAGAGGTTAGGACACGTTGGGAAACACCCCCTAGGGTAGATAAGGCGCTCACACGTTTATCTAAACAAGTAGCGTTACCGTCTCCTGATACGGCCACCCTCAAAGAACCAGCAGATAGAAGGCTGGAAAATATTCTTAAAAGTATATACACACATACTGGTGTTATACTGCGACCAGCAATCGCTTCAGCCTGGATGTGCAGTGCTGGCGTCGCGTGGTCGGATTCCCTGACTGAAAATATTGATACCCTGGATAGGGACAATATACTGTTAACTACAGAGCATTTGAAGGATGCATTACTATATATGCGTGATGCACAGAGGGATATTTGCACCCTGGCATCAAGAGTAAGTGCTATGTCCATTTCTGCCAGAAGAGCGTTATGGACGCGACAGTGGTCAGGCGATGCGGATTCCAAACGACATATGGAAGTATTGCCGTATAAAGGGGAGGAGTTATTTGGGGCTGGTCTATCGGACCTGGTGGCCACGGCAACGGCTGGAAAATCCACCTTTTTACCCCAGGTCACTTCACATCAGCAGAAAAAGACACCGTCTTTTCAAACTCAGTCCTTTCGTTCCCATAAGTACAAGCGAGCTAAAGGCCATTCCTTCCTGCCCCGGGGCAGAGGAAGGGGAAAAAGACTACACCATGCAGCCGCTTCCCAGGAGCAGAAGCCCTCCCCTGCTTCTGCCAAGTCTTCAGCATGACGCTGGGGCTTTACAAGCAGACTCAAACATGGTGGGGGCCCGTCTCCTGAATTTCAACGCGCAGTGGGCTCACTCGCAAGTGGACCCCTGGATTCTACAGGTGGTATCGCAGGGGTACAAACTGGAATTCGAGGCGTTTCCCCCTCGCCGGTTCCTGAAGTCTGCTCTACCAAAGTCTCCCTCCGACAGGGAGGCAGTTTTGGAAGCCATTCACAAGCTGTATTCCCAGCAGGTGACAATCAAGGTACCCCTCCTACAACAGGGAAAGGGGTATTATTCCACGCTGTTCGTGGTACCGAAGCCGGACGGCTCGGTGAGACCAATTTTAAATCTGAAATCCCTGAACACTTACATAAAGAGGTTCAAATTCAAGATGGAATCACTCAGAGCGGTGATAGCAAACCTGGAAGAAGGGGACTATATGGTGTCTCTGGACATCAAGGATGCTTATCTCCACGTCCCAATCTACCCGTCTCACCAAGGGTACCTCAGGTTTGTAGTACAAAACTGTCATTATCAGTTTCAGACGCTGCCGTTTGGGTTGTCCACGGCACCTCGGGTCTTTACCAAGGTAATGGCCGAAATAATGATTCTTCTTCGAAGAAAAGGCGTCTTAATTATCCCTTACTTGGACGATCTCCTGATAAGGGCAAGGTCCAGGGAACAGTTAGAAGTCGGAGTAGCACTATCTCAGGTAGTGTTACGTCAGCACGGGTGGATCCTAAATATTCCAAAATCGCAGCTGATTCCAACGACACGTCTACTGTTCCTAGGAATGATTCTGGACACAGTCCAGAAAAAGGTGTTTCTCCCGGAGGAGAAGGCCAGGGAGTTATCCGAGCTAGTCAGGAACCTCCTAAAACCAGGCCAGGTGTCAGTGCATCAGTGCACGAGGGTCCTGGGAAAAATGGTGGCTTCTTACGAAGCAATTCCATTCGGAAGATTCCATGCAAGAACGTTTCAGTGGGATCTACTGGACAAATGGTCCGGATCGCATCTTCAGATGCATCAGCGGATAACCCTGTCGACAAGGACAAGGGTGTCTCTTCTGTGGTGGCTGCAGAGTGCTCATCTACTAGAGGGCCGCAGATTTGGCATTCAGGATTGGGTCCTGGTGACCACGGACGCCAGCCTGAGAGGCTGGGGGGCAGTCACACAGGGAAAAAATTTCCAGGGCTTGTGGTCAAGCATGGAAACATCTCTTCATATAAACATTCTGGAACTAAGGGCCATTTACAATGCCCTAAGTCAAGCGAAACCCCTGCTTCAGGGTCAGGCGGTATTGATCCAATCGGACAACATCACGTCAGTCGCCCACGTAAACAGACAGGGCGGCACGAGAAGCAGGAGGGCAATGGCAGAAGCTGCAAGGATTCTTCGCTGGGCGGAAAATCATGTGATAGCTCTGTCAGCAGTGTTCATTCCGGGAGTGGACAACTGGGAAGCAGACTTCCTCAGCAGACACGACCTTCACCCGGGAGAGTGGGGACTTCACCCAGAAGTCTTCCACCTGATTGTAAACCGTTGGGAAAAACCAAAGGTGGACATGATGGCGTCACGTCTAAACAAAAAACTAGACAGATATTGTGCCAGGTCAAGGGCAATAGCGGTGGACGCTCTGGTGACACCGTGGGTGTACCAGTCAGTGTATGTGTTCCCTCCTCTGCCTCTCATACCAAAGGTACTGAGAATCATAAGAAGGAGAGGAGTAAGAACGATACTCGTGGTTCCGGATTGGCCAAGAAGGACTTGGTACCCGGAACTTCAAGAGATGCTCACGGAAGACCCGTGGCCTCTACCTCTAAGAAAGGACCTGCTCCAGCAGGGGCCTTGTCTGTTCCAAGACTTACCACGGCTGCGTTTGACGGCATGGCGGTTGAACGCCGGATCCTGAAGGAAAAAGGCATTCCAGATGAAGTCATCCCTACCCTGGTCAAAGCCAGGAAGGATGTAACCGCAAAACATTATCACCGCATTTGGCGAAAATATGTTGCGTGGTGTGAGGCCAAGAAGGCCCCTACAGAGGAATTTCAACTGGGTCGTTTCCTCCATTTCCTGCAAACAGGACTGTCTATGGGCCTAAAATTAGGGTCCATTAAGGTTCAAATTTCGGCCCTGTCGATTTTCTTCCAGAAAGAACTGGCTTCAGTACCTGAAGTTCAGACATTTGTAAAAGGGGTACTGCATATACAACCTCCTTTTGTGCCTCCAGTGGCACCTTGGGATCTCAATGTTTTGAGGTTCCTTAAGTCACATTGGTTTGAACCACTCACCACGGTGGACTTAAAATATCTCACATGGAAGGTGACGATGCTGTTAGCCCTGGCTTCAGCCAGGCGTGTGTCAGAATTGGCGGCTTTATCATATAAAAGCCCTTACTTAATTTTTCATTCTGACAGGGCAGAATTGAGGACTCGTCCTCAATTTCTCCCTAAGGTGGTTTCTGCTTTTCACATGAACCAACCTATTGTGGTGCCTGCGGCTACTAGGGACTTGGAGGACTCCAAGTTACTTGACGTTGTCAGGGCCCTGAAAATATATGTTTCCAGGACGGCTGGAGTCAGAAAGTCTGACTCGCTGTTTATCCTGTATGCACCCAACAAGCTGGGTGCTCCTGCTTCTAAGCAGACTATTGCTCGTTGGATTTGTAGTACAATTCAGCTTGCACATTCTGTGGCAGGCCTGCCACAGCCAAAATCTGTAAAAGCCCATTCCACAAGGAAAGTGGGCTCATCTTGGGCGGCTGCCCGAGGGGTCTCGGCTTTACAACTTTGCCGAGCAGCTACTTGGTCAGGGGCAAACACGTTTGCTAAATTCTACAAATTTGATACCCTGGCTGAGGAGGACCTGGAGTTCTCTCATTCGGTGCTGCAGAGTCATCCGCACTCTCCCGCCCGTTTGGGAGCTTTGGTATAATCCCCATGGTCCTTACGGAGTCCCAGCATCCACTAGGACGTCAGAGAAAATAAGATTTTACTTACCGATAAATCTATTTCTCGTAGTCCGTAGTGGATGCTGGGCGCCCATCCCAAGTGCGGATTGTCTGCAATACTTATACATAGTTATTGTTAACTAAATCGGGTTATTGTTGTTGTGAGCCATCTTTTCAGAGGCTCCTTCGTTGTTATCATACTGTTAACTGGGTTCAGATCACAAGTTGTACGGTGTGATTGGTGTGGCTGGTATGAGTCTTACCCGGGATTCAATATCCTTCCTGATTATGTACGCTCGTCCGGGCACAGTATCCTAACTGAGGCTTGGAGGAGGGTCATAGGGGGAGGAGCCAGTGCACACCACCTGATCCTAAAGCTTTTATTCTTGTGCCCTGTCTCCTGCGGAGCCGCTATTCCCCATGGTCCTTACGGAGTCCCAGCATCCACTACGGACTACGAGAAATAGATTTATCGGTAAGTAAAATCTTATTTTCTCTCAGCTATCTGTTAGCGGCATGGTCTAATACGGAAGCAGGGTTTGTCTCCCCCCTATATCCTGCTCTCCTGAAGCAGGTGATACAGCACTTTTTTCCTACCTACTTATATGTATTTATATGTATTGTGTACTTGAAACTGCTCCTTTTGCAAATATATATTAATGCATTTTATGTGACGGATTGCTAGTGCGGCTGCTGACTTTAACTTTGTTTCTGTCAATTTTGCTTTCGCTCTCTCGCTCTATTGATTCATACCCTTAATTCCGGTACAAAAGCAGGGCAGAATCTGATTGTACTTCACTTTAAAAATCATATAAAGTGAGGACTGTCACATTGATGTGTAGTTATACACAGAGGGGGGTAAATTTACTAAGATCTGAGTTCTATTCAAGATGGGATGTTGGCATAGCAACCAATCAGATTCCAGGTATTATCTTCTAGAAGGTGCTAGATAAATGAGAAGTGGAGTCTGATTGGTTGCTATGGGCAACATCCCATCTTAATCAGACTCTACTTCTCATATATCTAGCACCTTCTAGAAGATAATACCTGGAATCTGATTGGTTGCTATGGCCAACATCCCATCTTGAATAGAACTCCGATCTTAGTAAATGTACCCCTGTGTGTGATTTAAATTGTTGCTATGTCCAAGAAAGGCAAGGGTGAAGCAGTACCTACATTAACCTCATGTTTGTCCTGCAACGCAGGGTTACCATCTCAAGACCTGGTACAAGATGGGTTAAGTGCAAATTGTTATGATTTCCATATAAGCCTTCTTAATAAACCAGCTTCAAGCCAGGCACCTGTTCAAACACGGGAATCTCCTTGAGCATCTTTTGCACAGACATTACCCAATTTAGCTGAGGGAATGGCGCCAGCTACTTTACCAGGCATGGAGTACCCATTTAACCCTTACATGCAACATTCCCCCTGGATTATGCCACATCCAGTTCAGGATTTAGTTAAGACCTCAACTGCCATTCAGCAAAAACGGGCTGACAGGTCCAAGAATTTGAAATCAGATAGACATGGAGCAACATCTTCACAATCTACACATTTTTCAGAATCAGAGGACACTTCAGATGATGAAGCTGGTTCCTCCCATTCTGAATCTGCATCTAGAGATGAGGAGAATCTTAACTCAGTAGATATACTTGAGTTAATTCATGCAGTTAAATTCATTCGGTCTTTTAGAGGAGGGAGGAGGAGTTTAGAGGAGTTAAAATGGAAGGCTCCTATGTTTAAATGTCCAAAAAACTGTTAAACCAGAATTTCCAAATTCAGATCAGCTGACCGAAATAATGCAAGAAGCATGTGTTGCACCCAGTAAGAAATTTTAAGATTCCTATGAAATGGGGTTCTTATTATCCTCTTCCTGCTGTGGACGGTTTAATAAGGGAAGTTCCTCCCAAAGTAGATGCACACTTAGTTCGACTAGTTTGCAAATCTACACTACCTCTACCTTCAACATCATTAAATGATGTAACAGACAGATAGATTGATGGTTTTCTTAAAATAGTTTTCTCCTGTACAGGGGCATTTACTAGTCCAGCTATGGCCACAACTTGGGTGGCTAAAGCACTGGCAGGCTGGGCAGAAGCGTTGGATGATCTTTCGATGGCAACGAAAGAACAGTTATCCCATATTGCACATATAAAGCAGGCATCTGCTTTTATGGAAGAAGCAGCCTTTGATATGGGTGTAGTAGCTTCTCAAACATCCGCTTCCTGAGTAGCCGCTCGCAGAGTTGTTTGGCTACGTTCTTGGAAGGCTGATTCAGAATCCAAGAAGGTACTGAAATCCTTGCCTTTTGTTGGAAATATTCTGTTTGGTACAGAATTAGACAACATTCTTGTGTCTGAAGCAGACTCCAAAAAAGTAAAGTTTCCTTCGACATATAAAGCTAAACCCAGATTTCTGGCTTTCCGGTCCTTTCAGACCCAAGGTAAAGAAAAGGGAAAGGTCTACAGCAAAAAATCTCAATCACATAAAACTGGTCAGACCAAACAGGCTTGGTCAACCAGACGTCCGGCTTCTAAACCAGAAGATAAGCCATCCGTCTGATGGCACGGGGCTCCACCTGGGGGGCCCCAGGGTAGGAGGGCGACTTTTTTTTTTTTCTATTTGCACAGGTTTGACAGCAGTCCACCACAAATATCTGGGTGCAAGAAGTGGTGTCATGGTTACGCTTTCATTTTCAAGAAATGCCCCCCTCAAAAATTCTTCTGTACCAGTAAGGTGCTAGTGTGCATAAAAAGGGGAATTGAGACAAGGGACTTGGATGTAATCATGCCGCTGTATAAGGCATTTGTACGTCCATACCTGGAATATTGGGTTCAGTTTTTGGCACCATTGTATAAAAAAGACCTCAGTGAACTCGAAAGTGTTCAAAGGCGAGCTACTAAATTGATTAAAGGCCTAGAAGGACTGGACTATAAGGAAAGACTTACTAGGCTGAGTATGTATACACTAGAAAAGAGGCTCCTAAGAGGAGATATTATTAATATCTTCAGATATGTACAGAGACATCACAAAGAGTTATCAGAGGAATTATTTATTAAAAGAACACAGTTTAGGACACGTGGGCACTCGCTGCGACTGGAGGAGAGAAAGTTCCTTACGCAACGGAGGAAAGGGTTCTTCACTGTTAGGGCAATCAGGATGTGGAATTCCCTGCCAGGGAAGGTGGTAATGACTGACTCTGTAATTGGATTTAAAAAAGGATTGGATACATTTCTGAATGAAAAAGCTATCCAAGGTTATAATACTTAAAATATCAACGTGGTTAATCCGGGGGTAACATGAGTTATAGTAGCTAACTAGTCATAAAACATTATTTAGCAAGTATGTAAAATCATCACAACTTAAAACAGGTTGAACACGATGGGCAATTTGCCTCTATTCATCCTCAAATACTATGTGACTATGTATGTCTCCTGTGGAAATGAAGGCCAAGGCCCTACAAGATGCAGTTCAGAAGTTGCTACAAAAGTGATTGTACTGATGCCTTCAGTATGCCGGGGGCGAGGTTTCTATTCTAACATGTTTCTAGTGCAGAAACCAAATGAGGCCAAAGCTCTGAACAAACCTATTTGTTTGTTTTTATTCCATATGGAAACTTTGCGTTCCGTTATCCTGGCAATGGAGGCGGGAATTTTGTGGTGTCACAGGATATTCAGGATACTTACTTACTTACATGTACTTATAACACCTTCCCATCAGTGCTATCTCAGGTTCGCTATCCTCTAGCAACATTTCCAGTTTCAGGTGCTGCCCTTTGGACTGGCTACAGCTTCAAGGGTATTTGTCATCTTCGTTGGCAGGGAATAAGGATTTTTCCATATCTAGATTTGCTAATCCTGGCTCAGTGCCAGTAAACTCTACAATGCCATCTTCAAGTGACAATAGCCTGCTTACAGGCTCACGGCTGGCTCATAAATTGGTGAAGTCTTCCTTAGTCCCGTCCCAACGGATTACTCATCTGGGGGCTGTATTGGATACCAGTCTTCAGAGAATCTTTCTACCTCTGAACAAAATATCCATAATACAGATGAGGATTCAGGGATTGCTACACAGCCGGAGAGTATCCATCCATGCAGTAATGCAAGTTCTGGGATAAATGGTCTCGACATTCGACATGGTAGAATATGCTAGATTCCATTCAAGACCCCTTAAACATTTTGATTCTCTCCAAGTGGAACGGACAGCATCAGACGATAAAATCTCAGGAAGTGTGTCGGTCATTATCCTGGTGTCTACAGACATCCCATCTGACAGAGGTTGACCCTTTTGGATCTCATACTGGGAGTTTCTGACAACAGACGCCAGTCTTCAGGGGTGGGGAGCCGTGACAGAACAGTACTTCTTCCAGGGACACTGGACCAAGGAAGAAAGTTGCCTGCCAATCAACATTCTGGAACTTCAGGCCATATACATGGCGCTCACCAAGGCAAAAGAATTACTTTGCAGCAAGCCAATTCGGATTCGGTCGGATAATGCCATGGTAGTAGCGTACCTCAATCACCAAGGAGGCACTCGCAGCTAAAGGGCAATAAAGGAGGTAAGGCGCACATTAAGGTGGGCAAATCTTCATCTAGCCATGTCCGCAGTATTCATACCGGGAGTCCTAAATTGGAAAGCGGATTTACTCAACTGGCGCGACATTCATGCAAGCGACTGGGCCTTGCACCCAGAAGTCTTTCAGATTCTGGTAAACAAGTCGGGACTGCCGGAAATGGACCTCATGGCCTCTTGTCAGAACAACAAAGTACCCGCATTTGGGTCAAGAGCAAAGGATCCCGAAGCAATCTTCATGGATGCCCTGTCAGTGAAATGGCAATTTCATCTGGCATGTTTTTCCACCAATCTTCCTGTTGCCCAAATGGTTTGAAAATTCAAACCGGAAAGGGGCGCCGTGATACTAATAGCTCCAGCGTGGCCCAGAAGAAATTGGTTCACAGATCTGCAGAGGCTGTCCGTGGATACTCCGTTCCTTTTTGCTTGAATGTCCAGATCTACTGATCCAGGGTCCCTGTCTCTACGAACACCTGGATCGACTGTCTTTGACGGCGTGGCTCTTGAAACATCCATCTTAAAGGCGAAAGGTTTTTCAGAAGAGGTAATTCAAACAATGCTTAAAGCAAGGAAGCCATCCTTAGCGCACATCCATTACTGGATATGGCATGCATATTTTCAGTGGTGCGCTGCCAGAAAACATGACCCAATGTCTTTCAGCGTTTCAAGAATTCTAGCATTCCTTTTAAGCAGGAATGGGCAAAGGTCTCCGCTTAGCTTCCTTGAAGGTAAAAGTGTTTGTATTAACTGCATGGTTCCAAAAGAAAATTGCTAACCTACTGGATGTCAACCCCCACAGCCCCTTGGGATCTCGAGTTAGTCTCTGGGCGCTTCAAGTTGCCCCGTTTGAACCACTGAATCGTGTGGATCTCGTGGTTGACAGCTAAAGGGTTTTTTTTTTTTTTCCTGGCAATTGCTTCAGCTAGGAGAGTTTCAGATTTAGGGCCGCTAACGTGTTGCCTCCCCTTCATTTCTGGTATTCCATACAGATAGAGCCGTTCTCCGAACTAAATCTGGATGTCATCCTAAGGTGGTCTCTAAGTTCCACCTGAATAAAGAAATAGTAGTTCCGGCTTTTCAGGTACCGGACCTCACTACGGGAGATGCATCATTGGACGTAGTTCATGCTCTAAGGATCTACGTGGATCGTACCAGTGCCATCAGAAGGACAGACACTCTTTGTTCTATTCGGTTTTCACAAGAGAGGATGGCCTGCCAATAAGCAAACACTGCCTAGATGGCTTTGGATGACTATCTCAGAAGCATGCACTCAAGTTAATGGCTCTGCCCACTCTACACGTTCGGGAGGGCATCATGGGCAGCCCACCGTGGTGCCTCAGCTGAGCAACTCTGTAAGGCAGCCACATAGTCATCAGTTAATACATTCATTAGACATTATGCCTTTGATACCTTTATGCCTCTCAGGACTCTGCATTTGGGCAAAGGATTCTCTTGTTTAATCAGGAGCATCCCCTCTCTTAGTTGCTGCTTTGGGACATCCCAAGGTAGATCCTGTGGACCCTGAAGGAGAAATTAGGAGTTATGGTAAACTTACCGTCGATAACGCCGTTTGTCCGAAGTCCACAGTATCCACAGGGAACCCACCCTGACGCACCTATTTTGAGAATCTTTACACTTACTAACCTCTTCCCTCCTTCTGGTATGGAAGTGTGTGTTCGTTTTTCTCACCTGAATAGGTCTTTCCTCTTAATAAATCTGCTCCTGCCTTGTCCTTTGGAACCAACTGAATTCCTTGAGCCAGGAGGTGGGGTTATAGGAAGGCTGGACCGTTGCATCCTGGGAGCTCAAAAGCTTTAACCCTTTGGTGCCTGTTCCTCTGACTCCACCTATTACCCAAGGTAGATCCTTTGGATACTGTGGACTCCAGAGAAACAGCGTTATCGACGGTAAGTCTACCATAACCCCTGATTTTTACGATTTTCTTATTCAGATTTACCCATTATCACATTTATCTATTTCATTTTAGACCATCCTTGTTCAGACTTGGTACCCAATCACTGTTGCAACAAACTCAAGGGAACAGAAGAAAATTCTTGCGAAGTATTTGTTGGAAACCTCTGGTAGCTTATGTGGTCTTGAGTATAAATTGCATGACTTTGGCTACAGAGGCGTTTCCTCACAAGAGGTAAAGTATAATGATTGCATTTTCTTTTTCACGTTTTTGTGATCATGTGCGTAATTCATAGGTATAATTAAGTTAGAACTGTACGTACGGATCTTTTGTATTAAGTGTAGTAGATCAGTGGTTCTCAACCTCGAGCCTCAAGTACCCCCAACAGTACATGTTTTCCAGGTCATCTAGCAGTTGAACAGGTGTATTCATTACTCACTGACACATTATAAAAGACCCACAGGTGGAGCAAATTATTTCACTTGCAATCCTGTGAGGAGACCTGGAAAACATGAACTGTTGGGGTTACTTGAGGACCAAGTTTGAGAACCACTGTACTAGATTAAACCTTGCAAACTGAACCAATATACAACCATTCCATTAACTTAATAAATGGTGACTTTAAGGTTGGTAGGCTCTTTCTGCCTCAAATCAGTAGACTCTGGATTGAATACTCACTGGTACAACTTGCATAACGGCTATGCAGGTGATAGGTTACCTTTTTAAAATATGTTAATAGGTGTACAGGTAGATATTTATCATTAAACTTTGACTGCACACCCTAATTTTAAAACTAAGAGGTGATGCACTCAATGCTACAGATCAATTGCTTGTTAGTATCAATATGACTATGCAACATCAACTCACATTGATGTATCTATTATGGGTCAAAGGTTTGCAGACTACACACTACACATATAAATATACTTGCACCTCCGAACTCCTGCAACGGCCTGTATCACAGCCAGAAGTCATCAGGCATAGGGCATGGTGGTAATTTTTCTGATATTACGTGTGTGCAGTACAGATGTCCCTGTGAACAAGGCTCTGGCACCATATTCCAAGAGACCTGCGCATGTGCAGTAGACTATAGCACAAAGCCAGGCTCTCCTGCGCTGCCAGGGAGGAGGGTACTGATTGTATCCTGCACACAGGCCCTTTCCTCTCTCAAACTACTCAAACTATGCCCATGTCAAGACCCCATTTGTTCTGGTGACCGCTTTCCAAATTATGTGTGTAATAAATTATGATTACCAGCCCGTCAAAATGACGGAACAGTAATGCCCGCACAGGCGTGCCTGAATGGAATTTGTCCACCGCACACCATCTAGTGGCTGCTGGCACGCAAAACATTTGAATTCCCAAAAGGTGAGGGTCAACGTTAATATTATTGTTTTTATTTTTGTATACCCCTTTTTTAATTATTATTTTAATTTTGGTTTCGTTCATATAATAAGACTGCAGGAATTGGAGCTTCAGCTCACCTTGTGAACTTCAAAGGAACAGATACTGTGCCAGGAATAGCACTGATAAAGAGATACTATGGAACAAAGGATCCAGTTCCTGGATTTTCTGTGCCAGCTGCTGAACACAGGTACATTTTTATGTTTTTCATAATCTCATTAAATCCTCATATTGGAAAATAACAGAGGTAACTAACTTAACAAATCTACAGTTGTCAAGTATAACTTGGCCTGAACTGAAAGCAGTAGGTTAGAGGTATGGTCTGGTTCATCACCAATATTCAATAAGGAAATCCATCTTCATTTAAACTGATTACCTAATTGTGAGGGGCGTTTTAAGAGAGGAGGAGGCCTGTGTGCAGCCTTCTGCTTCAGGGGCCCTCCCTCTCTGACTGATGCACAGGATTTAATACTTACCTCTCCGGAATCCCCTGGCGGTGCCATCCTTCTGAGACTCAGCTGCCGCAGAGAACAGACCCTATTGCGCATGCGCAAACCTCTGGGAACACGGTGCGGTGGCCATTTTCCCAAAGATTTTGCGAATGCGCATGAGCGAAACTCCGGAAAAATGGCCGCCGTGCCATCTTTCCCGGAGTTTTCAGCAGGCGCAATACAGTTTGTTCCCCCTAGTGTTCAAACTCTATTGCACTGCCGAAAAGAGATGGCTTCGACGGGGGACTTCAGAGAGGTAAGTATTAAGCAAGTGTGCGCGGGGGGTGGGGCCCCCCTGGACCTGGGGGCCCGTGTGCCTTGCACACACTGCACCCATTGTAGAAAAGCCAATGCTAATTGCATAGCTATAATTTTTACCACTTGCAATAGTTCTTCTTTGTATATGTTTCCCCATATCCTCCCTCCTGCCCCCCCACCCCCCACCCCCCCCCCCAGTACCGTCCTTTCCTCGATGCAACCACCTATACCTGGGCAAGTTGCTGAAGTTCCTGCCCATCCTACAGCTCCGCAGCCCTGGGGTGGTCGCCCAGCAAAGTGCAGGGTCCGAGGCCTACTGCAGCAGTGAGAGCTCTCGGGAAAGCCCAGAGGCCTGCTCCTGGGTGCTGTTGGCGGCCTCACTTGGCCCTGGCCAGTGTGTGTCCCGGAGAGGAGGAGCAAGGGTGCAGGACCTTCTTCAGCCAGCAGCAGCTGTTCCCGCCAGCGGAGAGCATCCCAGGGGTGAGGAGGGGAAAGATTTAGTGTTGATGACAGTCTATGCCTGGCTCTGAAATACAAATGTAGAGCTCTATTACCAGCTCTGTTATGCACCAGCTAATGTTCTGAGGGGATTTCTGTATTAATTGCAATTAAGTTCCTTGCAGTGACCATTAAATTTATTCACAGAGAACCGCTGTAAAATCTAGTGCTGATTAATTTCTTCTGTTATTATCCCTTTCTCAATAAGGAGTCACTGAAGGCTGCTAAAGTCTCCTTTTACATTAATGCATATGTCTAATTAGTTTACTTTTCGACAGACTTTTCCATTGGATTACATCTATGGGCTTAAGTTTCTGTACAGAGATCACCATGCCAAGTGCCTAAGCCGATAAAATACAGTGCTGGAAATGTTAACTGTTTATGTGGCACGAACAGGGTTAATAGGCGCCTGTTGCTATATGTATTATGTGCAGTTCATCTATAGACCTTTTCCCGAGGATGATAGTGCTGCACTCAGGATGAGAGCTACAACTCCCCCCAAGTCTAGTCACTGCCTTCCTGGGGAGGGGAACCCTTGGCTCATTAGACAGGCTGTTTTTGGCTGCTACTCCTCCTCCAGCACGTCACAATGGGGAGTAACAGGTCTCCTTCCTGCAATCACTGCTGTAGCACCTTCTGGTGCCTCTCACAGGCTCTTTGAGAGCGAAGGCTGGGCTAATGCTGCTGCTGTCACCCGAATCTCTTGCTTCCCAATCTCCACTGTGAAGTTGTAAATGGTGGTGAGGAGGGCGGGCTGGGTGGTGGTGCCCTGAGGCCCCAGTGCCCTGGGCCATAACCATGCTTGCCTGCACCTAGAACCGCCACTGATTAGCACATCGTGTCACAGTTTCATTTTACTTTTCCGATACAGGTTGAGTATCCCATATCCAAATATTCCGAAATATGGAATATTCTGAAATACGGACTTTTTTGAGTGAGACTGAGATAGTGAAACCTTTGTTTTTTGATGGCTCAATGTACACAAACTTTGTTTAATACTCAGTTATTAAATGACCTTCAGGCTGTGTGCATAAGGTGTATATGAAACATAAATGAATTGTGTGAATGTAGACACACTTTGTTTAATGTACAAAGTTATAAAAAATATTGGCTAAAATGACCTTCAGGCTGTGTGTATAAGGTATATATGAAACATAAATGAGTTGTGTGAATGTAGACACACTTTGTTTAATGTACAAAGTTATAAAAAATATTGGCTAAAATGACCTTCAGGCTGTGTGTATAAGGTGTATATGTGACATAAATGCATTCTGTGCCTAGATTTAGGTCCCATCACCATAATATCTCATTATGGTATGCAATTATTCCAAAATACGGAAAAATCCGATATCCAAAATACCTCTGGTCCCAAGCATTTTGGATAAGGGATACTCAACCTGTATTACAATGTACCCAGTTTGGTTTTCTGCAGTTATCGCAGCTTGGATAATGCTACAGATGTACAGTATGTTGCATGGTTCCCTCACATTCGTCTTCTGTCTTATGTTTCAGTACGATAACAGCCTGGGGAAAAGATCACGAGAGGGATGCTTTTGAACATATTGTAACACAGTTTTCTTCAGTACCTGTTTCTATAGTCAGTGATAGTTATGATATTTACAATGCCTGTGAAAAAATCTGGGGGGAAGATTTAAGGAGTTTAATTGAATCAAGAAGTCCAGATGCTCCTTTGATAATACGACCAGATTCTGGAGACCCTCTTGATACAGTTTTAAAGGTAAGAGGTCTCTGGATTTGTTGCCCAGAAGCCTGTTTTTGCATCATACATTTTTTTTGAAGGATAAAGTGGTCATTCCCAAATTCCTTTTACTGAATATATGTTGAGCACTTTGTGGTGGATGAAATGTAATGTGTTTTTGTGTTTTCTAGGTGCTTGAAATTTTAGGAAAGAAGTTCCCTTTTGCTGAAAACTTAAGAGGTTACAAACTTTTGCCTCCTTACCTTCGAGTAATACAGGGAGATGGTGTGGATATAAACACTCTGCAAGAGGTGAGCATTTACTATAAATTTTGGATCGTATATTAAGATTTATAGAATGTTTTGATCTATATTGACATGTTTGATCCAGAACACTTGTTTTAAATTGTGCTCCAGGATCATCCAGCTGTAATGTTCTTTACTATATTGGTATAATTTGTCTTGTGTTCTTGTCTTTAGATTGTAGAAGGAATGAAGAAACATAAGTGGAGTATTGAGAATATTGCATTTGGCTCTGGAGGAGCTCTGCTACAGAAACTTACCAGGGACCTTTTAAACTGCTCCTTTAAATGCAGCTATGTGGTGACCAACGGCCTTGGGGTATGAATAAAAGTGTTGCACCATACTACATTAACCTGCTCAGCATGTACTACATCAAGGTTTTTCTACTGTTCATTTCTCTGACGTCCTAGTGGATGCTGGGAACTCCGTAAGGACCATGGGGAATAGACGGGCTCCGCAGGAGACTGGGCACTCTAAAAGAAAGATTAGGTACTATCTGGTGTGCACTGGCTCCTCCCTCTATGCCCCTCCTCCAGACCTCAGTTAGAATCTGTGCCCGGCCAGAGCTGGGTGCTCCTAGTGGGCTCTCCTGAGCTTGCTAGAAAGAAAGTATTTGTTAGGTTTTTTATTTTCAGTGAGATCTGCTGGCAACAGACTCACTGCTACGTGGGACAGAGGGGAGAGAAGCAAACCTACCTGCGTGCAGCTAGCTTGTGCTTCTTAGGCTACTGGACACCATTAGCTCCAGAGGGTTCGAACACAGGGCCTGACCTCGATCGTCCGTTCCCGGAGCCGCGCCGCCGTCCCCCTTGCAGAACCAGAAGACAGAAGAGAAGCGATGAAATCGGCGGCAGAAGACTCCTGTCTTCATTAAGGTAGCGCACAGCACCACAGCTGTGCGCCATTGCTCCCACAGCACACCACACACTCCGGTCACTGTAGGGTGCAGGGCGCTGGGGGATGGGGGCGCGCCCTGGGCAGCAATAAAAATACCTTTGGCATAAAAATACACATAATACAGTCTGTGACTGTATATGTGTAAAACCCCCGCCATTTTTAGTCAGAAACAGGACCGAAGCCCGCCGTTGAGGGGGGGGGCCCTTCTTCCTCAGCACACCAGCGCCATTTTCTCTTCACAGCTCCGCTGGAAGGAAGCTCCCCAGGCTCTCCCCTGCAGTATCCTGGTACACAAAGGGTGAAAAGAGAGGGGGGGGCACATAAATTTAGGCGCAAAAAAAATTGTATATACAGCAGCTACTGGGTAAACACTGAGTTGTAGTGTAATCCCTGGGTTATATAGCGCTGGGGTGTGTGCTGGCATACTCTCTCTCTGTCTCTCCAAAGGACCTTGTGGGGGAACTGTCTTCAAATAGAGCATCCCCTGTGTGTGTGGTGTGTCTGTACGCGTGTGTCGACATGTCTGAGGTAAAAGGCTCCTCTAAGGAGGTAAAAGGCTCCTCTAAGGAGGTGATAGAGCGGATATGTATGTGAGAGGGTGTCTCCGTCGACAACGCCGACACCTGTTTGGATATGTGTAAGTGCTAAGGTGAATTTATTGCACAAATGGTTAGGGAACAGACAGGAAATCTACCCATGTCTGTCCCTATGTCACAGAGACCTTCAGAGTCTCACAATGCTCACTATCCAAAATAACAAACACTGGTATCGACACGGAGTTACAGCCAAGATGGCTAGAAGGTATTCAATATATGATATTGAAATAAAAGATGATTTGCATATCACTGATGACTCATCTGTCCCTGACACGAGAGTACACATGTTTAAGGGGAAGAATGCTGAGGTAAATTTCCCTCCTCTCATGAGGAAAAAGAGCGGGAATCTCCAGACAAGAGACGGCAGCTTCCCACAAGAGAATTCTCAGGCTGTATCCTTTCCCCACTAGGGCCAGGATGTGTTGAGAATCTTCCCCTAGGGTGTCCTGTTTGCACAGATGGTAGCACTTGCTATTCTCAGGGATCCTACAGATAGCGTGCACATTCTAGTATACAACCCAGACCGGTGATTGTGTCGGCATGGGTTTATAGCTCTGTGGCAGCGTGGACAGGGTACCTTATCAGCAGAGATTGAGACCCTAGTAAATATATTAAAGATGCTGTCTTAAGTGATGGATATACTAGTATTCTAGTATACTACCCAGACCGGCGATGGTGTCGGCATGGGTATATAGCGCTGTGCAGCGTGGACAGGTACCTTATCAGCAGAGATGAGACCCTAGTATGCAATATAAATATATTAAAGATGCTGTCTTAAGTGATAGATATATAGTTATAAAGCATGCCCAAAGAGACATGAGAATACTGGGTCCTAGAGTCAAAGCTATGTCGATCTCTGCTTGACGTGTCCTGTAGAATATGCATTGGACAGATGATGCCGACTTAAGAGGCATATGGAAGGCTGAGGATTGTGTGGAGAAGGGTTCTCGGGCCTGGTCTCCACAGCTATAGCTGGTAATTCTGCTAGTTTGCCTTATATTCCTGCACAGCCTAAGAAAGCACGACATTATTAAATGCAGCCTTTCGAATAAAGAAACAAGAAAGTCTGAGGTGCGTCCTTTCTCGTCAGAGCCGGGATCAACACAGCTAGTTCCCAGGAACAGAAGTCCTCCCCGGCCCCTACAAAAATCCACCTATGCCGCTGGGGCTCCACAGGCGGAGCTAGGCCCGGTGGGGACACGCCTTCGTAAGTTCAGCCACAAGTGGGTTCACTCCCTGTTAAGTCCCTGGGCAATAGATATTGTGTCTCAGGGATACAAGCTGGACTGTGAGAAGATGCCCCCTCACCGACGGCCCTGCGGGCTTCCCCCCAAGAGGAGGAGCCAGTGTTAACTGCAATTCACAAATTGTATCTTTAGCAGGTGGTGGTCAAGGGTCCCCTCCTTCAACAAGAGGGTGTTATTATTCGACCATGTTGTAATCCCGAAACCAGACGGTTCGGTCAGACCCATATTGAATTAAAAATCCCTGAACATATACCTGAGAAGGTTCAAGTTCAAGATGGAATCGCTAAAAGTGGTCAGGGCAAGCCTAAAAAGAGGGAGACTTTATCGTGAATCGGGTCATAAGGGATGCATACCTTCATGTCCCCATTTATCCACCTCATTAGGCGTACCTCAGAATTGCGGTACGGGATTGTCATAACCAAGGTAATGGCGGATATGATTGTGCTCCTGCGGAAGCAAGGTGTCACTATTATCACGTACTTGGACGATCTCCTCATACAAGCGAGATCAAGAGTGCAGTTGCTGAACAGCGTATCACTTTCTCTGGAAGTGTAACGGCAACACGGCTGGATTCTATATATTCCAAAGTCGCAGTTGGTTCTTACAGCTCATCTGCCTCTCCTAGGCACGATTCTAGACACAGACCAGAAAAGGGTTTATATCCCGATAGAGAGAGTTCAGGAGCTCATGACACTGGTCAGGAATCTATTAAAACCAAAACAGGTGTCAGTGCATCACTGCACTCGAGTCCTGGGAAGGATGGTGGCATCATACGAGGCCATCCCCTTAGGCAGGTTCCATGCGAGGACCTTCCAATGGGACTTACTGGACAAGTGGTCCGGATCACCTCTTCAGATGCATCGGTTAATCACCCTATCCCCCAGGGCCAGGGTGTCTCTCCTGTGGTGGCTGCAGAGTGCTCACCTTCTCGAGGGCCGCAGATTCGGCATTCAGGACTGGATCCTGGTGACCACGGATGCAAGCCTCCGAGGGTGGGGGGCAGTTACACAGGGAAGAAATTTCCAAGGTCTGTGGTCGAGTCAACAGACTTGCCTTCACATCAACATCCTGGAACTAAGGGCCATATACAACGCCCTAAGTCAAGCTGAGATCCTGCTTCGCGACCAACCGGTTCTGATCCGGTCAGACCGCAGGGGTTCATGTAAACCGCCAAGGCGGCACAAGGAGCAGGGTGGCGAGGGTAGAAGCCACCAGAATTCTTCGCTGGGCGGAGAATCAAGTAAGCGCACTGTCAGCAGTGTTCATTCCGGGAGTGGACAACTGGGAAGCAGACTTCCTCAGCAGGCACAACCTCCACCCGGGAAAGTGGGGACTTCATCAGGAAGTCTTCACGCAGTTTGCAAATTAATGGGAACTGCCTCAGGTGGACTAGATGGCGTCCCACCTCAATAAAAAGCTAAAAAAGGTTTTAAGCCGGGTCAAGGGACCCTCAGGTGATAGCTGTGGTCGCACTAGTAGCACCGTGGGTGTTCCAGTCGGTCTATGTATTTCCTCCTCTTCCTCTCATACCCAAGGGCTGAGAATTGTAATAAAAGGAGGAGTGAGAACAATATTCTTTGCTCCGAATGGGCCAAGAAGGACTCGGTACCCGGAGCTGCAAGAAATGCTCTCAGAGGACTCAGGGCTTCTGCCTCTCAGACAGGACATGTTGCAACAGGGGCCCTGTCTGTTCCAAGACTTACCGCGGCTGCATTTGACGGCATGGCGGTTGAACGCCGGATCATAGCGGAAAAGGGCATTCCGGATGCAGTTATTCCTACGCTGATAAAGGCTAGGAAAGACGTGACAGCAAGACTTTTTCACTGTATATAGCGAAAATAGGTTGCTTGGTGTGAGGCCGGGAAGGCCCTACAGAGGAATTCCAGCGGGGTCGATTCCTGCACTTCCTACAGTCAGGAGTGACTATGGGCCTAAAATTAGGATCCATAAAGGTCAAGATTTCGGCCCTATCCATTTTCTCTCAAAAAGAACTGGCTTCACTGCCTGAAGTTCAGACGTTGTTCCGGGGGTGCTGCGTATTCAGCCTCCTTTTGTGCCACCGGTGGCACCTTGGGATCTTAACGTTGTGTTGGATTTCCTGAAATCCCACTGGTTTGAGCCACTTAAGACCATGGAGCTAAAATATCTCACGTGGAAAGTGGTCATGCTATTGGCCTTAGCTTCGGCTAGGCGTGTGTCAGAATTGGCGGTTTTGTCATGTAAAAGCCCTTATCTGATCTTCCATATGGACAGGGCAGAATTGAGGACTCGTCCCCAATTTCTCCCTAGGGTGGTATCATCGTTTCATTTGAACCAGCCTATTGTGGTGCCTGCGGCTACTAGGGACTTGGAGGATTCCAAGTTGCTGGACGTAGTCCGGGCTTTGAAAATGTATGTTTCCAGAACGGCGGGAGTGAGAAAGTCTGACTCGCTGTTTATTCTGTATGTAGCCAACAAGGTTGGTGCTCCTGCTTCGAAGCAGACTATTGCTCGCTGGATCTATAGCACGATTCAGCGGGTTCACTCTGCGGCTGGATTGCTGCATCCAAAATCGGTGAAAGCCCATTCCACAAGGAAGGTGGGCTCTTCTTGGGCGGCTGCCCGAGGGGTCTCGGCTTTACAGCTTTGCCGAGCTGCTACTTGGTCGGGGTCAAACAAGTTTGCTAAGTTCTACAAGTTTGATACCCTGGCTGAGGAGGACCTTGAGTTTGCTCATGCGGTGCTGCAGAGTCATCCGCACTCTCCCGCCCGTTTGGGAGCTTTGGTATAATCCCCATGGTCCTTACGGAGTTCCCAGCATCCACTAGGACGTCAGAGAAAATAAGAATTTACTCACCGGTAATTCTATTTCTCGTAGTCCATAGTGGATGCTGGGCGCCCGTCCCAAGTGCGGACTCTCTGCAATACATGTATATAGTTATTGCTTAACTAAAGGGTTATTGTTATGAGCCATCCGTTAAATGAGGCTCAGTTGTTGTTCATACTGTTAACTGGGTATGGTTATCACAAGTTGTACAGTGTGATTGGTGTGGCTGGTATGAGTCTTACCCTGGATTCCAAATCCTTTCCTTGTTGTGTCAGCTCTTCCGGGCACAGTTTCCCTAACTGAGGTCTGGAGGAGGGGCATAGAGGGAGGAGCCAGTGCACACCAGATAGTACCTAATCTTTCTTTTAGAGTGCCCAGTCTCCTGCGGAGCACGTCTATTCCCCATGGTCCTTACGGAGCTCCCAGCATCCACTACGGACTACGAGAAATAGAATTACCGGTGAGTAAATTCTTATTTTTTATGTAACCTTCTGCAATATATATTTTTCCTGCAGGTAAATGTCTTTAAAGACCCTGTAGCTGATCCAAACAAGAGATCAAAGAAAGGACGTTTGTCCCTTCACAGAACACCTGCAAATGAATATGTGACTCTTGAAGAAGGGAAAGGTGATCAGGAGGAATATGGGCCAGTAAGTAAAGATAACACTATCAATAATCTATTCTGATCAACTGAGATAAAGGTTTTTTTTTCCTGGGTTGAATTTTAGACATGCCTTTTGGTCTCCAGTAAAAACAGTGTTTCTCTAACGTCCTAGTGGATGCTGGGGACTCCGTAAGGACCATGGGGAATAGACGGGCTCCGCAGGAGACGGGGCATTTTAAGAAAGAATTAGGATACTGGTGTGCACTGGCTCCTCCCTCTATGTCCCTCCTCCAGACCTCCGTTTTGAATCTGTGCCTGGACGAGCTGGGTGCACCTTAGTGAGCTCTCCTGAGCTTGCTAAATAGAAAGTATTTTGTTAGGATTTTTTATTTTCAGAGAGATCTGCTGGCAACAGACTCTCTGCTACGTGGGACTGAGGGGAGAGAAGCAGCCCTACTCACTAGAAGATAGGTCCTGCTACTTAGGCTACTGGACACCATTAGCTCCACAGGGATCGTACACAGGAACGCACCCTTGGTCGTCTGATCCCGGAGCCGCGCCGCCGTCCCCCTCGCAGAGCCAGAAGACCGAAGCCGGCGTGAGAAGCAAGAAGACTTCGAAATCGGCGGCAGAAGACTCCAGTCTTCATCTGAGGTAGCGCACAGCACTGCAGCTGTGCGCCATTGCTCCCACACTAAACCCACACACTCCGGTCACTGTAGGGTGCAGGGGGGGGGGGGGGGGCGCCCTGGGCAGCAATTGGGAACCTCATGGCATAAAAGAAGCATAATATACAGTTGGGCACTGTATATATGCATGAGCCGCCGCCATTATTTTACACACAAAACGCGGGACAGAAGCCCGCCGCTGAGGGGGCGGGGCTTCTTCCTCAGCACTCACCAGCGCCATTTTCTCTCCACAGCTCCGCTGAGAGGAAGCTCCCCAGGCTCTCCCCTGCAGAATCACGGTAGAAAGAGGGTGAAGAGAGGGGGGGGGGCACATAAATTTGGCGCAAAAACTGATATACAGCAGCTACTGGGTTAACACTAAGTTACTGTGTGATTCCTGGGTCATATAGCGCTGGGGTGTGTGCTGGCATACTCTCTCTCTGTCTCTCCAAAAGGCTTTGTGGGGGAACTGTCTACAAATAGAGCATCCCCTGTGTGTGTGGTGTGTCGGTACGCTTGTGTCGGCATGTTTGACGAGGAAGGCTATGTGGAAACAGAGCGGGTACAAATGAATGTGGGGCCGCGATTTGGATGGATATGTGGAAGGTTTTAAATGATAATGTTAATTCCTTGCATAAAAGGTTGGATAAAGCTGAAGCCTTGGGACAGTCAGGGTCTCAACCCATGCCTGATCCTACAGCGCAGAGGCCGTCAGGGTCTCAGAAGCGCCCACTATCCCAAATTGTTGACACAGATATCGACACGGATACTGACTCCAGTGTCGATGGCGATGATGCAAAGTTGCAGCCTAAAATGGCTAAAGCCATCCGCTACATGATTATAGCAATGAAAGATGTGTTACACATCACAGAGGAAACCCCAGTCCCTGACGAGGGTTTATATGTATGGGGAAAAAAGGCAAGAGGTGACCTTTCCCCCTTCACATGAGTTAAATGAGTTATGTGAAAAGGCTTGGGAATCTCCAGATAGGAAACTGCAGATTTCCAAACGGATGCTTATGGCGTATCCTTTCCCGCCAAAGGACAGGTTACGCTGGGAATCTGCCCCTAGGGTAGACAAAGCTTTAACACACTTATCCAAGAGGGTAGCCCTGCCGTCACAGGATACGGCCACCCTAAAAGATGCTGCAGATAGAAAGCAGGAGGGTATCCTGAAATCCATTTATACACATTCAGGTACCCTGCTAAGGCCGGCAATTGCGTCGGCCTGGATGTGTAGTTCTGTAGCAGCATGGACAGATACCTTATCGGATGAACTTGATACCTTGGACAAGGATACTATAATACTGACCCTGGGGCATATAAAAGACGCTGTCCTATCTATGAGAGATGCCCAAAGAGACATTAGCCTACTGGGTTCTAGAATAAATGCTATGTCGATTTTCTGCCAGAAGGGTCCTGTGGACTCGGCAATGGACAGGCGATGCCGACTCAAAAAAGCACATGGAGGTTTTACCTTATAAGGGTGAGGAATTGTTTGGGGACGGTCTCTCGGACCTGGTCTCCACAGCTACGGCTGGAAAGTCAATTTTTTTGCCATATATTCCCTCACAGCCTAAGAAAGCACCGTATTACCAAATGCAGTCCTTTCGCTCACAGAAAGGCAAGTCCGAGGTGCGTCCTTTCTTGCCAGAGGCAGGGGTAGAGGAAAGAAGCTGCACAATGCAGCTAGTTCCCAGGAACAGAAGTCCTCCCCGGCTTCCACTAAATCCACAGCATGACGCTGGGGCTCCACAGGCGGAGCCAGGCCCGGTGGGGGCGCGTCTCCGAAATTTCAGCCACAAGTGGGTTCACTCACAGGTGGATCCCTGGGCTATAGAGATTGTGTCTCAGGGATACAGGCTGGAATTCGAAGTGATGCCCCCTCACCGTTACCTCAAATCGGCCCTGCCAACTTCCCCCATAGAGAGGGAAATAGTGTTAGCTGCAATTCACAAATTGTATCTCCAGCAGGTGGTGGTAAAGGTTCCCCTCCTTTAACAGGGAAGGGGTTACTATTCGACAATGTTTGTGGTACCGAAACCGGACGGTTCGGTCAGACCCATATTGAATTTAAAATCCCTGAATATATACCTGAAAAGGTTCAAGTTCAAGATGGTATCGCTCAGAGCGGTCATCGCAGGCCTGGAGGAGGGGGATTTTATGGTGTCTCTGGACATAAAGGATGCTTACCTTCATGTCCCCATTTATCCACCTCATCGGGAGTACCTCAGATTTGTGGTACAGGTTTGTCATTACCAATTCCAGACGTTGCCGTTTGGTCTGTCCACGGCACAGAGAATATTTACCAAGGTAATGGCAGAAATGATGGTGCTCCTGCGGAAGCAAGGAGTCACAATTATCCCATACTTGGACGATCTCCTCATAAAGGCGAGGTCCAGAGAGCAGTTGCTGATCAGTGTAGCACGCTCTCGGGAAGTGTTACAACAGCACGGCTGGATTCTGAATATTCCAAAGTCGCAGCTGATTCCTACGACGCGTCTGCCCTTCCTGGGCATGATTCTGGACACAGACCAGAAGACTGTTTTTCTCCCGACGGAGAAGGCGCAGGAACTCATGACACTGGTCAGAGACCTCTTAAAACCAAAACAGGTGTCGGTGCATCACTGCACAAGAGTCCTGGGAAAGATGGTGGCGTCATACGAGGCCATTCCCTTCGGCAGGTTCCATGCGAGTACCTTTCAATGGGATCTGTTGGACAAGTGGTCCGGATCGCATCTACAGATGCATCGGCTGATCACCCTATCCCCCAGGGCCAGGGTGTCTCTTCTGTGGTGGCTGCAGAGTGCTCCCCTTCTCGAGAGCCGCAGATTCGGCATTCAGGACTGGGTCCTGGTGACCAAGGATGCAAGCCTCCGAGGGTGGGGGGCAGTCACACAGGGAAGAAATTTCCAGGGTCTGTGGTCAAGTCAGGAGACTTGCCTTCACATCAACATCCTGGAACTAAGGGCCATATACAATGCCCTAAGTCAAGCGGAGACCTTGCTTCGCGACCAATCGGTGCTGATTCAATCAGACAACATCACCGCAGTGGCTCATGTAAACCGCCAAGGCGGCACAAGGAGCAGGGTGGCGATGGCGGAAGCCACCAGAATTCTTCGATGGGCGGAGAATCACGTACGAGCACTGTTGGCAGTGTTCATTCCGGGAGTGGACAACTGGGAAGCAGACTTCCTCAGCAGGCACGACCTCCACCCGGGAGAGTGGGGACTTCATCATGAAGTCTTCACGCAGATTGCAAGGCGATGGGAACTGCCACAGGTGGACATGATGGCGTCCCGCCTCAACAAAAAGCTACAGAGGTATTGCGCCAGTTCAAGAGACCCTCAGGCGATAGCTGTAGACGCACTGGTGACACCGTGGGTGTTCCAGTCGGTTTATGTGTTTCCTCCTCTTCCTCTCATACCCAAGGTGCTGAGAATCATAAGAAAAAGAGGAGTGAGAACAATACTCATTGTTCCGGATTGGCCAAGAAGGACTTGGTATCCAGAGCTACAAGAAATGCTCACAGAGGACCCATGGCCTCTGCCTCTAAGACAGGATCTGTTGCAGCAGAGGCCCTGTCTGTTCCAAGACTTACCGCGGCTGCGTTTGACTGCATGGCAGTTGAACGCCGGATCCTAGCAGAAAAAGGCATTCTGGATGAGGTTATTTCTACGCTAATAAAGGCTAGGAAGGACGTGACGGCTAAACATTATCACCGTATATGGCGAAAATATGTTGCTTGGTGCGAGGCCAGGAATGCCCCTACAGAGGAATTCCAGCTGGGCCGTTTCCTTCACTTCCTACAGTCGGGAGTGACTTTGGGCCTCAAATTGGGGTCCATTAAGGTCCAGATTTCGGCCCTATCCATTTTCTTTCAAAAAGAACTGGCTTCTCTTCCTGAAGTTCAGACGTTTGTAAAGGGAGTGCTGCATATTCAGCCCCCGTTTGTGCCTCCAGTGGCACCTTGGGATCTTAACGTGGTGTTGAGTTTCCTGAAATCACACTGGTTTGAGCCACTTAAAACCGTGGAGTTAAAATATCTCACGTGGAAGGTGGTCATGCTATTAGCCTTGGCTTCAGCTAGGCGTGTGTCAGAATTGGCGGCTTTGTCACATAAAAGCCCCTATCTGGTTTTCCATATGGACAGGGCAGAATTGCGGACTCGTCCACAATTTCTGCCAAAAGTGGTGTCATCTTTTCATATGAACCAACCTATTGTGGTGCCTGTGGCTACTCGTGACGTGGAGGATTCCGAGTTACTAGATGTAGTCAGGGCTTTGAAGGTTTATGTAGCCAGAACGGCTAGAGTCAGGAAAACTGAGTCGCTGTTTATCCTGTATGCATCCAACAAGCTGGGTGCTCCTGCTTCAAAGCAAACTATTGCTCGCTGGATCTGTAACACGATTCAGCAGGCTCATTCTGCGGCTGGCTTGCCGCTTCCAAAATCGGTAAAAGCCCATTCCACTAGGAAGGTGGGCTCTTCTTGGGCGGCTGCCCGAGGGGTCTCGGCATTACAGCTTTGCCGAGCGGCTACTTGGTCAGGTTCAAACACCTTTGCAAAGTTCTACAAGTTTGATACCCTGGCTGAGGAGGACCTTGTGTTTGCTCATTCGGTGCTGCAGAGTCATCCGCACTCTCCCGCCCGTTTGGGAGCTTTGGTTTAATCCCCATGGTCCTTACGGAGTCCCCAGCATCCACTAGGACGTTAGAGAAAATAAGATTTTACTTAACGGTAAATCTATTTCTCGTAGTCCGTAGTGGATACTGGGCGCCCGTCCCAAGTGCGGACTTTTTCTGCAATACTTGTATATAGTTATTGCTTAAATAAGGGTTATGTTATGGTTGCATCAGGGTTATCTGATGCTCTGTTGTTCATGCTGTTAACTGGGTATGTTTATCACAAGTTATACGGTGTGATTGGTGTGGCTGGTATGAGTCTTACCCTGGATTCCAAAATCCTTTCTTTGTACTGTCAGCTCTTCCGGGCACAGTTTCCTTAACTGAGGTCTGGAGGAGGGACATAGGATACTGGTGTGCACTGGCTCCTCCCTCTAATTCTTTCTTAAAGTGCCCTGTCTCCTGCGGAGCCCGTCTATTCCCCATGGTCCTTACGGAGTCCCCAGCATCCACTACGGACTACGAGAAATAGATTTACCGGTAAGTAAAATCTTATTTTTTAGGAAATTTACTGGTTGATAATTTGTTCATTTTACTTAGTTCTCAAAAACTGCATACTGTAGATGGGTTACATCTGTGGGCCTAATTCTGAGTTGATCGCAGCAGCAAATTTATTAGCAGTTGGGCAAAACCATGTGCACTGCAGGGGGGACAGATATTACATGTGCAGAGAGAGTTAGATTTGTGTGGGGTGTATTCAAACTGAAATCTAAATTGCAGTGTAAAAATAAAGCAGCCAGTATTTACCCTGTACAGAAATAAAATAACCCGCCCAAATCTAACTCTCTCTGCAAATGTTATATCTGCCCCCCATGCAGTGCACATGGTTTTGCCCAACTGCTAGCAAACTTGCTGCTGCGATCAACTCAGAATTACTTCCTGTGTCTCTTAATTTGTGTACAAACCTAATGGTTTCTTCCTTTCACTTGTGTATAGTGCCAGGATGATTTGGCTTTAATGTAAAGCAGAAAATGCTCTTTACTTGCCCAGATCCTTGATTATTCATACTGTACTACTACTAATGAGTTTTGTGTACTGGTCCACTTTATAAAGCAGACAGTGGTTCTGATATTGGCCAAGCACTGCACCAAGTGTGATCTCCTCTAGAAAGATCTATTTAATCAAATTAAAATGTGTTTTTCAAGTCAGTTGGGGGATGTATAACAAAGAAAGAAGGTGGTAGATGGGTGCACTGGTCAGCCAAATAAAGTATAACTTTTATTAATCATTCAATAAAAAAAGTTTACTTCCTATAAAAGATACAAACCCCATAAAGTGGAGTAATATTAAAATAGAACACTATTTCTCTCTCTGTTCATTCTTTCTATTTTAATATTTCACCATATTTATGGGGGGGGGGGGTTAAACTATACACGCTTTGGTAGCATCTCCTCTAAAATACATTACTTTACATACACAACTGTGTCCGTAAAACCTGGCCAGTTGTTCTTTTGTGTACAGTTGGTGACCCTATAACAAATTTTGTAACTGGAGGGCAGATAAAGCAGTTACACATGTTGAACCTATTGCCAATTAGTCACCTGAATTTAACTGTGTCTGTGCAGTTTAGTCACTTTTTCATGAGTGGCCAAGTTTACGAATAGAAACCAACATTCTTCAATTGTGCCAAGCAAACAGAATTAGCCTTGCAGCGCAAATGGTTTGATTTAAATGTATTTCTAAGTTACATTATTGCTTACACATAGCCACAAATTAGTTTCTCTAAAATGATTTTGTTTTTGCTTTATTTGGAACTCAAATTAATTACATTTATCCACAAATTTTCTGTTGAAGATTGCCTCCTAATAGTACTGTTTTCATGCAGGACCTTCTCCGCACAGTGTTTAAGAATGGCAAGATAATTACATGTTACTCGTTTGATGAAGTAAGAAGCAATGCTGGGCTGAAAAGCGGAGAAATTGAAGAAGAGATTCACTAGATTCTGTAGTGTATCATTTATGTGTAAATCTTAGCTTTATTTGTACAAAACAGTGTGGCTATTTCTGTGTTACCATTTTTTATGCTGGTTTGTCAATCCTTTTTATTTTTAATGTTTTGACTTCCATACCAATATCTTAGCATTTTGGTGATCTGCACAGAATAGGTGTAAAATTGATTCTCCCCTCCCCCCTCCTCCAACAAGGATACACTTTTTTTGTCTGTCTGTTTGGGGTTTTTTTTTTTTGTATAGCAAAAACTGTAAAATATGTAATTTTAAATGGTTCCATGTCTGTGCTTGTAAACTTTGTTTTACAAGCACTAATTTAGCAAACACTGCTTGGAAAACCTTAGATAACACGGTTTTATTTCATTGTTAAATCCAAGTTTATATACTTCTATCATCTCATTTAGATATTTTATAAACTAAACAACTAAAGCTTTAGCCAGCTGCTAGATACATTTTATTTGCCTTATATAGAACACTAATCTCTAAGTGTTTCTTACTAAAGGAAATTACAGCCTTTATGTGGCAAATGTAATTATGTACTGCAGATATTGTGTGTATTATCAAATGTACTGTGCTTCATCTATACATACAGCAATAGAGCAAGGTTTAAGCTAAGTAAATCAGTTGTTCACATACGTACTGCACATGATTTAATCACGTAATATCACATTGGATTATTCAGAGGTCTACTACACATTGTCTTCAATATTTTTTTCCAACAATCTTGATTTAGTCTGCATATTGGGTTGTGGTACCAGGAAAGCCAAAGACTAATGGTCAATACAGTTGTCATGTACAGTCATATATTAAGGTTTCCATTAGACATTTAAGTGGACCTTGACCTATAATTTAGGTGAGTGCTCTGGCAAAAATGTAGCCAATGAAATCCCCTTACCAGCTGTTTAAAACATCATGGTCCTATAGTTGGTGCTTCTGTGGTTTAGGACCAATTTATTCTGTATAAGTGCTCAGGATACTTCTCTTGGCTAATTGCAGATGGGTTTTAAGTAGACACCTTGCAGTTGATTGAATTGCTGCTTGGCTTTAAGTCCTCAGCATTAAAACACTTTAAATGCAGACTGTTACTTGAGCAATACTTGGTTCTATTAGGAAAGTGAAGGATTAAATGGATGTGACAGCCGGCAAGAGTAATTCCTGACTGATTTGTTGTCTAGGTATGAGGGAAGGGGGGTGGCATCGCAGCACTGTTCCTACAGATAGTTCTATAAAACTTAACGCTGTTGAACTATTTCTACATTTTAAAGAACACTTTATTGGTGCTACACTAGATCTATAATTATGCTGCATTAGCTGATTGAGCACTTCTGTAATCATTGTGTATATACTGGGAGAATCAAATGGTCAGTTTATTTTTACTAAATGTAATCCATAAAAAATAAAAAGGTCAGAAGTGGAGTTCAACAGTAAAATCGGTGTATCTTTTTGCAGCTGTAAGGATTGATGGATCCAAATTGACTATTACTTTGCATGTGATCCTCTGCGGAGCATGCGCAGTGGAAATTGCGGCAAGATACGCTATGATAACAGGTGTACGTTCACCTGCCTCATAGTGTACATTGTTTCAGTTCAGTAGCTACTAGGCATATGGACTGGACTTCAAAATGTAGTTGTCCAGTGAGAAACTTCAGTTATTTTCTGAGTGGTTATAATGTCTACTATCCTCTACTACACAACACACAAAGGCGAAAGCTTTAATTTAAAGTCTATTTCATAGAAATCAGGATTTTTTTATTTTTTATTTTTTTAATGGTCTTTCTCAAACATTTGAAAATATACAGATCAGATGTCTGAAAAATCAATGAGTCTTATGGATGAATTTGGCAAATTGATCTTGGAAATCACCAGAAATATCAATTGTAGACCCTGTATTAGCTCAAACAATTTAATCAAACTTTCATGCATCTACAGTAAATGAGCCAGTTAATGTCAATGTGAAAAGCTCATTCTGGGGAGTTGTCCATTGCAAGCCAAACAGGCAAGATTTAGAAAAGGCAAACACTTTTGATTTATCAGGAGAATTCTAAATGATCCTGGCTGATGAAGAAAACTACTATGGAAATTCCATTAAAATTAATGGTAAAATCTGTTTAACTCTGTTAAATAAAAGGACACTGCTAAAAATTGTTGCTTTATTGATTTATAGTAGTGATAGAAAATCTACTATACTTCAGGGACCACACGGGTGACTAACCTTCCAAAGAGCCACACATTACGTCCTAATGTTTGTAAGAAGTTAAAACAATACATTTTAATCAAAGAAATGTATCTCTTTAACATGTGACATTGGCTTATAAGGACTGCTGACAAGCAAATAAATCTTATAATAAAACAGAAACTGAAGCTAGATTAGAATGCTGGTGCAAAGAAATCTGAGGTTTTTGCTTGTGAGGTGTGGGTTACTCTCCCCCCCCCCCCCCCCCCCCCCCCCATCAATTAAAAGTGCCATAAACCACCATGACACAAAGTTGTAAAATAGGTTTTTAGAAACACCCCCCCCAATATATCTCATTTGACATAGGAATATGGTGTACAAGTGTCAAAATAATGGGATTACAGCCAGAATAGTTTAAAGGACAAATCCTCCTTAGTCAAACATGTCGCTACTGTATGTTTAGCAAATGGGGAGAGGTATGTGATCACGATGTTACCTGAAAGCTGTGGGCTAGCTTACAGTACCTACACTACTACAGTTCTGTCCATGCCCTTATAGAGAATTCTAGAAACTTTTCCACACATTTCTATTAAGTACCCATGCTTTTTGATTCAAACGAAGGGTGCGTGGGATCACTTATTCTAATGTAGAGGCATTTATTTTTCCAGAAAGGGCAGTCCTTTAATATGTGGTTTGCAGATGGTTGATAAATCTTACATTTATACCTGCACATAAGTGACATTACCTAAGATAGGTACTAGAGCAATTATCAAAATCTAGAATTGTTTTTTGAAAATTGTTTGCTCCATATACTGATCAGGCATAAATAATTGTTAATGTTAGAATTGTTTTGTGTGTTAATCTATTTTTGTATGTTTGTCTCTTATATATTTTTTTTTTTTTTTTTATAAATTCTATTTTTTATTTATTTATTTTTATTTACACCTAACTTGCCTTCTTAGCTTTTTCTGAAAGGTTTATATGAATGGAAAATGTGTTGTTTTTTTTTCTAATATAATAGCTGGTTTCCTAAATTTGTCTTTGCAGTGTCCAAATCAATAACTGTAGTGGAATGGGTGTTTACTGCCTCAACTTAGTAAAGGTTATTTGAGTAACAAATTCTCCAGCATGACTATTGTCACACAAACCTTCACGCTGACGTATGCTGCACTTTTTGCCTCCTTTTGTTCATTCATTTTAGGTACAGCTACGATTGTGTTTTTAGGGGATGTAAGCGCACCTGTCATCTTAACCTATGCCAAGTGATCAGTTTTAATCCATTAAAATATTAGACTATGTAGATGTTGGTATACATATGCATTTAAAATGGAATGCACCAGAGCTGATCTGGAATGCATGCGTTAATGTATGCACTCAGTTTAGTTGTGTTGTAGTTAGTATACTGTATACTTATCCACATAAAGCAAAATAGAGTACTTTGTTCACACCGTAGGAGGCAAATGTGGCAAAAAAAACATACTCTCTCACCCTAAACCTTTGGCTATAGACCCTTTTCCATGCAGACAGGCTCTGCCGCTTGATGCTTAGGTCTATATTCCTGCAGTGTTGGATTTAAAGCTTTGGCTTCAGAGTCATTTCAATATATATATATATATATATATATATATATATATTTTAGTATTTGTTTGGTGTGTTTTTTTTGTTTTGTTTTTCTCATTCCTTACATCAAAAGTGTATATTTGGTTATTTTGTTATGGCTTTTAAAAAAAAATTATAATAATAATTCTCCAAATATAAAGCTACCTTCCTGATATTTTTATATGAGAACTGCATTATGTTTCTTTTTATGTAACATCGTTTTTAAATGATCCACTTGTCTTGATATTGTTGTAAACACGCACTGAACGTAATCTGTGTACATAATGTATTTTAAATAACATTAGTACATTTTTGATTCGAATTGCTTCTAGAGTAATTTTATGGGTTTTTATTTTATTTTTTTTCATTTTGATAAACCCATTAAACTTTATATCTTACATCTGCAGCCGTGTGTGTGTGTATACATACACACCCATAGGTAAAATTTTAATTGTTTTGGATTATTCATATCAGACTTGGGCAACCTGTGGCTCTCAGACTAAACCCTTTCGGTAGCAATAGACAAAAGATAAGCCAGTTCTCAGCCGTACCATATGTTATATAGCCAGGGCGAATGGCTTTGTTCAGTCACGGGTTCCCTGCCTTTGATTAGGTGATATGGATAATGAAAGGTTTTGCAGTATTAAATCTCATAAGACGAATGAGCCTTCCTCTTTTGATTTACATATGCCTTTTCATAATTTTTCTCAGTACATTTCTATAAATTGAAACAAATTGAATAGCAAGGCTTGTGTGGGGATTGAAATTCCATTTTATTTGTGATCTTTTATGTAATGTTCTAAATTTTATAGAATATATATTTTGCTGATCTACACTGTTAGGACATTTGATGCAAATAATATTTGTAAAGTAATGTCTATAAAGTATTGGAACGTTACATGCCCTATTACTGAAATTCAAGGTGGTCATTTCTAGATTTTACATTCCTGAAACTGTATGTGGAATGTGATGTTCCAACACTTATATTCTGTTTGGTTTTATTTCAATGTAATATGTCTATACAGTTTTCATGTATTTAAATATGAAAGACAATAAAACTGTACCTTCCAAATGCAAACTCTTATTTCCATGGGGCCAATTTCATGTGATATTTGATATATATTGTAATTGGAATATTTTATCTTGGAGCTATTTTTTTCAAAAGTGGAGTATGTAGACAGGTTAATTTTGTCATTAAAGTCTAACAGGTATATTTTTTGTATGTTTACTGACGTGTGATCACTCAATATTCTGTGAAAACTCACTTGGAAAGCAGCCTACCATAGTTCCCCAAATCACTTAAACTACAATCTGTCAGGTCAGGCAGATAAATGGATGTTCTCGATGAATATTTTTCAGTGTATGGACATGAAAGTTAATCTGCAAGACGCTCAAAAATACAAAATGCAAAAAACTACCTTGTCTTTATCATTTCATTTCCAAGCATGTTTAATCTGCCAGACCACTGTTCCTTTTATTTCACAAATGTGTAAAATCGTGATGATAAATCTGTCTCCGTGTATGGAGCGACTTCCAGATCGTTTGCATCAGTCTTTTGACAAATTAACTGGAAAACTCCTTCAGTATGTGGCTGGCATAACAGTAGTTTTAGGATATCCTAAGCAACCAAAAGCTTCTTCAAAGACAAGACGCAGAACATATATGAACTGACTAATATAGAAAACTTTTGTTAAAAAAAAAAAGCGTACAAGGCTTTGAGGGATATCCAATTACCCACGGTACATTAGCCTGGGTAATGATATTACCCGAGGGCAATCCTATTAGCCCCGATAAGCTGCAGCTTGTGACGACTTATCAGGGTTTTTCTGTTACTGCACTGGGTGGCGGCTCTTGACATCTCCCGGTGCAGCACTGCACCTCCAGCTCTCCCCAGTCACATGACTGCTCCCTCATTATGTGATAGTCGCGGAGGAAGAGGGGAGATGCGGATCACTGTGCTGCGTCGCCATGGGCCCAGCGCTGAGTGCCAGTTCCTGGGCTACGGCACCCTCATCGCAATCCTAGCCTGCTGCGGCAGACATGGGACACTTCAGGTCGCCACGGCTTATCAGGGATTTTATTTCACCTGCTTCGGGCAGGCAAAAAAAGTCCCTGGAAACGGCCCCGTTTAAAAGCGAAAACGGGGCTGTTTCTCATGAAAATGCACAGGTTTCACTGAGCCTGTGTGTTTTCAGGACGAAAGCGTTTTTCTTCTACACTACTTCATAGCAGCCATTACTCTGGGATTACATCCCATCCCCCTAGTTCTAGATGAGAAGTTTTTTCACACTTCAGGGACCGCAAGTTTAGTGTATATAGAGTCACTCCTCCCCGGTTTTTTTTTTTTTTTTTTTTTTTTCCTGTCTCCTAGTTAGGACAGTGTAGTTGTGTTATTTTGTTCCAAGGGCTTACCTCATTATCTATACCCAGCGGATGCGCCTCTTGGTAGCCACGGTCTGGATGGGGTGGCACCCAGTGAAGAGACTGGTGCGTGGCAGTTTTAAAGGCCAGTTGGAATACATATATTTTACCGGTGGCTGGATCATGTCTGGATCCCGCTTTCCAGACAGCGGGATCCCAGCCACTAGTATGCCGGTAGTGGAGCGCCAGAAAGCCCTTTGTGGGCTCACCATGCTGTGGGCATGGTGGCTCGCTACGCTTGCCACAGGTTATATTATCTCTCTATGGGTGTCATTGCCACCCATAGAGGGAGAAAAGCCTGTGGCGCCAGTATTCTGACGGCGGCATTGTGACCACCTGTCAGGGTTCTGGCATCTGCATTGTGGCTACCGGGATTGTGATTGCCTCTCTGTGCCTGTCTGTATGGTTACAAGGCCAGATTGCTGTTGGATTTCCTTCCTCCATTTGCAGCTGCTACCCCCTCTCCCCCCAATTTATGTTGCAAGCCTGTTGTATGTCTAATTCTGCATTCGGAACCAATATGAAGGAGAGCCTTCTCACCAAAAGCCTGTATGTGCATTGTGTCTCCAGCGTTAAGGCCAGTACTCACGAGCAGATTTGGGAGAGATGTGTGCAGGCCAGTCTAGCACCAGCGATTAGCGATGCTATCGCTGTGATGGGTACACACGGAGCGATCATGCTTAAAATCTAAGCAATCTAGTCAGATTGCTTAGATTTTAAGCAGCGATCGCTCCGTGAGTTCCCCCCTTTAGTGCTAAGAACAAAATTTATAAGAAACCTCATTTCTCATACGTCCTAGAGGATGCTGGGGATGCTTCAAGAACCATGGGGTATATACGGGATCCGCAGGATACATGGGCACTTTAAGACTTTAAATGGGTGTGAACTGGCTCCTCCCTCTATGCCCCTCCTCCAGACTCTAGTTAGATTCTGTGCCCAGGGAGACTGGTCACACACAGGGGAGCTCTCCAGAGTTTCTCTGAAAAAAGACTTATGTTAGGTTTTTTATGTTCAGGGAGACCTGCTTGCAAAAGGCTCCCTGCATCGTGGGACTGAGGGGAGAGAAGTAGACCTACTTCTGTGAGTTCAAAGGCTCTGCTTCTTAGGCTACTGGACACCATTAGCTCCAGAGGGTCCGATCACTTGGTGCGCCTAGCTGTTCGTTCCCAGTAGATTTGGTGCTATTATCTTTATTATAAAAGAGCTAGCAGGTCTGAGGCATTGTATGTAAAGTCTCGGTACCGGGTTGGGCGCTGGGTTGTGAGCTGGCAAACTCCCTCTGTGTCTTTCTAACAGGCTTTGCTGTGGGTCTGTCCCCTATAGCCCAGTGTGTTTGTAGGTGTCGGTACGTGTGTGTCGGCATGTCTGAGGCTGAGTGCTCTTCCCAGGAGGAGACCGGAGTGGGGACAGAAAAGGAGGTGGGAGTGACCCTGTCCGCACCGCCGACTGTTGAGTGGGTAAATATGTTGAGTGTTTTGAATGCAAATGTGGCTCGGTTGACTAAGATTAGATAAATCAGAGTCTAAGAACCAGACATGGAGGAAATCCATGGAAGATGCATTGTCACAAGCTCAGACCCCTTCGGGGTCACAGAAACGTGCATTTACCCAGATAGCAGATACAGATACCGACACTGACTCTGATTCCAGTGTCGACTATAGTGATGCCAGATTAAATCCTAAACTGGCTAAGAGCATTCAGTACATGATTGTGACGATAGAAGATGTATTACATATCACGGAGGACCCTGCTGTTCCTGATACTAGGGTCTGTATGTTTAAAGGAAAGAAACCTGAGGTAACGTTTCCTCCCTCTCATGAACTGAACGCTCTTTTTGAAAAGGCTTGGGAAAATCCTGACAAGAAGGTACAGATTCCCAAAATTCCAGTGGCATATCCGTTCCTCTCGGGGGACAGGGAAAAGTGGGAGTCAACCCCCACAGTGGACAAAGCTCTATCGCGTCTGTCCAAGAAGGTGGCGCTTCCGTCTCCGGGCACGGCAGCCTTAAAGGATCCTGCGGATCGTAAGCTGGAAAATACACTAAAATCCATTTATGTCACTACAGGTTCGCTACTCAGGCATGCCGTTGCTTCGGCATGGGTGAGTAGCGCCATTGAAAAATGAGATGGGTACCCTGGACAGGGATAATGTGCTTTTGACTCTGGGTCATATCAGGGACGCTGCAGCATATTTAAAAGAAGCTGCAAGGGATATTGGCCCTTTTGGGATCAAGGGCCAATGCCATGGCTGTCTCGGCTAAGAGAGCATTGTGGATTCATCAATGGAATGCTGATGCTGACTCTTAAGAAGGCGATGGAGTCTTTACCGTTTAACGGTAGTGTCTTGTTTGGTGACGGCCTCACTGACCTGGTATCTACGGCTACCGCTGGTAAGTTGTCATTTTTACCTTCTGTTCCTGCACAACAGAAGAAAACGCACCATCAGATGCAGTCCTTTCGGCCAAATAAATTCAAAAAAGGATGAGGGTCCTCCTTTCTTGCTGCGAGAGGAAGGGGAAAGATGTCACAGGCTGTGGCAAGTTCCCAAGAGCAGAAGTCCTCTCCGGCTTCTACCAAATCCACCGTATGACGCTGGTGCTCCTCTGCGGGAGTCCGCACCGGTGGGGGCACATCTCGAACTCTTCAGTCAGGTCTGGGTACACTCAGACCTGGATCCTTGGATATTGGAAATAGTAACCCAAGGGTACAAATTAGTGTTTCAAGACGTGCCCCCTCATCGATTTTTCAAATCGGCCTTGCCAGCTTCTCATCTAGAAAGGGAGGTAGTATGCGCGGCAATACTAAAGCTGTGTCAAAATCAAGTCATTGTCACGGTACCCCCGTCACAACGGGGGGAGGGTTTTTATTCGTCTGTTCGTGGTCCCGAAGCCGGATGACTCAGTCAGACTGATTCTGAACCTAAAATCCCTAAATTTCTTTCTAAAAAAAATTCAAATTCAAGATGGAATCTCTCCGAGCAGTGATCTCCAGTCTGGAGGAGGGGGATTTTATGGTATCGGTCGACATAAAGGATGCTTACTTACACGTTCCCATATATCCTCCACATCAGGCATACCTGAGGTTTGCTGTTCAGGATTGTCATTACCAATTTCATGGTTGGCTCCTAAACTTGCCAAAATCACAGTTGGCTCCGACGACACGGCTGTCGTTCCTGGGTATGATTCTGGATACAGAATTAGAGAGTTTTTCTTCCACGGAAAAGGCTCTGGAAATACAGAATATGGTAAAACAGATTCTGAAACCGGCAAAAGTGTCAGTTCTTCAATGTACTCGGTTACTGGGGAAGATGGTGGCGGCCTACGAGGCCATTCCGTATGGCAGGTTCCATGCCAGGGTGTTTCAGTGGGACCTGTTGGACAAGTGGTCCAGGTCTCACCTGGACATGTACCGGAAAATAATCCTATCTTCCAGGACCAGGATCTCCCTTCTGTGGTGGCTGCACAGTTCTCACCTTCTGGAGGGACGCAGGTTCGGAATTCAGGATTGGATCCTGGTGACCACAGATGCAAGTCTCCGAGGCTCGGGAGCAGTCACACAGGGGAGAAACTTTCAAGGAAAATGGTCGAGCCAAGAAGCTTGTCTGCACATAAACTTTCTGGAATTAAGGGCCATTTACAACGGCATTCTGCAAGCGGAACATCTTCGCGGTCTGCCAGTCTTGATTCAGTCAGACAACATTACAGCAGTGGCGTACATAAACCACCAGGGCGAGTGGCGATGGCCGAGGCCACGAAAGTTCTTCGCTGGGCGGAAAGACATGCAAATGCTCTGTCAGCAGTCTTCATTCCAGGAGTGGACAACTGGGAAGCAGACTTCCTCAGTAGACACGATCTCCATCCGGGAGAGTGGGGTCTTCATCAAGAGGTTTTTGCAGAAGTGACAAGTAGTTGGGGAATTCCTCAAATAGACATGATGGCGTCCCGCCTCAACAAGAAACTTCAGAGATATTGTTCCAGGTCGAGGGACCCTCAAGCAATAGCAGTGGACGCCCTGGTGCCACCATGGGTGTTTCAGTCGGTCTATGTGTTCCCTCCACTTCCACTGATTCCGAAGGTGATAAAGATCATAAGAAGAACAAAGGTTCAGGCGATACTCATTGTTGCGGACTGGCCAAGGAGGGCTTGGTATCCAGATCTTCAAGAACTACTCATAGAAGATCCCTGGCCTCTTCCTCTACGAGAGGACCTGTTACAGCAAGTACCGTGCGTGTATCAAGAATTACCGCGGCTGAGTTTGACGGCATGGCGGTTGAACGCCAAATCCTAGCCCGAAAGGGTATTCCCAGTGAAGTCATTCCCACACTACTTCAGGCTAGAAAAGAAGTAACGGCAAAGCATTACCACCGTATTTGGAGAAAATGTGTCTTGGTGTGAATCCAAGAAGGCTCCTACGGAAGAATTTCAGCTGGGGCGTTTGCTCCATTTTTTGCAAACAGGTGTGTATGCGGGCCTAAAGTTAGGCTCCATTAAAGTACAAATTTCGGCCTTATCTATTTTCTTTCAGAAAGAATTGGCCTCCCTTCCAGAAGTTCAGACCTTCGTGAAGGGCGTGCTGCACATCCAACCTCCCTTTGTGCCCCCAGTGGCACCATGGGATCTTAATGTTGTGTTGCAGTTCCTACAATCTCATTGGTTTGAACCTTTGCGTGAGGTTGAGTTGAAATTCCTAATTTGGAAAGTGATCATGCTATTGGCCTTGGCATCCGCAAGGCGGGTGTCTGAATTGGCGGCTTTGTCTCACAAAAGCCCCTATTTGATCTTCCATGCAGATAGAGCGGAGTTGAGAACTCGTCAGCAATTTCTGCCGAAAGTGGTTTCATCGTTTCACGTAAACCAGCCTATTGTGGTGCCAGTGGCTGCTGACGCCTTGGCGGAGTCGAAGTCTCTCGATGTGGTCAGAGCTTAGAAAATCTATGTCGCCAGAACGGCTCAGATTAGGAAAACAGAGGCTCTGTTTGTCCTGTGGGCTCCCAACAAGATTGGTGCTCCTGCTTCCAAGCAGACTATTGCACGCTGGATCTGTAATACGATCCAGCAGGCTCATTCTACAGCAGGATTGCCGTTACCGAAATCGGTGAAAGCCCATTCTACCAGAAAGGTGGGCTCATCCTGGGCGGCTGCCCAAGGGGTCTCGGCTTTGCCGAGCTGCTACTTGGTCGGGATCAAACACCTTTGCGAAGTTTTACAAGTTTGATACGCTGGCTGAGGAGGACCTCTTGTTTGGTCAATCGGTGCTGCAGAGTCATCCGCACTCTCCTGCCCGTTCTAGAGCTTTGGTATAAACCCATGGTTCTTGAAGCATCCCCAGCATCCTCTAGGACGTATGGGAAAATAGGATTTTAATACCTACCGGTAAATCCTTTTCTCTTAGTGTCCGCACAGGAACGGACGCCCAGCATCCTCTACGGACTATCTGCAGTACTTGTTTAATAGTTATTGCTTGTGTTACACAAAGGTTGTGTTTCAGTTATGGTCAGCCTGTTGCTGATTTTGTTCATGCTGTTGACTGGACTTCTGTTTAATGCCATGTTGTACGGCTTGTTTGTGGTGTGAGCTGGTATGTATCTCACCCTTAGTTTAACAATAAATCCTTTTCCTCGAAATGTCTCTCTCTGGGCACAGTTCCTATAACTGGAGTCTAGAGGAGGGGCATAGAGGGAGGAGCCAGTTCACACTTATTTAAAGTCTTAAAGTGCCCATGTCTCCTGCGGATCCCGTCTATACCCCATGGATCTTGAAGCATCCTCTACGGACTAAGAGAGAAGGGTTAACCGGTAGGTATTAAAATCCTATTTTATTTGTGCCAGGTGTAGATGTCAGGATGCAAGAAGCTGTACCTGTATTAAAGTGATTTAAAGATCCTTTTAGTGAATTCAGCACACCTCAGATTCTGTGTTGGCTAATTGCCAATAAGGGGTTGTGGGCTAGGGTGGTCTTCAGGTTGCTGGCGGCTGGGCTACTGACGACCACCATACCTGCCCCAGAATCCCGGCTGCTGGCATATTGACATCTTTTCTCTGGCAGGGTCCACAGGTTATCCACAGGATAACAATGGGATATGATGGAGTGATAGCGGATTGGCACCAAACGATCACAAGCTTTCAGTCCTCCCAGGATGCAATGGGCCCGTCCAAATATCCCCGCCCACTGGCTCAGGCAAATCCGTTTTTTGTTTGGTGCGGCAGGAGCCAGACTATGGTCACAGGGCTGCTGTTTTTTGGCAGCCCTAAGCTTTATTTTTTATAGTCTTACTATGTTTTCTGAGTGATCTTTCCTAACAGAATCTTACACGCATATTGGAAAGAGTCACTCCAACAACTCTCCGCTGGGTCGCAACAACATTTACCCACGGTACAAGTACTGTCTCGACGGGCGTCTGTGTCGGATATACTAGCAGGTCCAGCAGACGTTACCAGGCTGTGGCCGGAGCACGGGGAGAAGGTAAGGCATCGGTTCCACTTAGGGAATAACTGACACAGCCACACTGTCTTGGGAGGAGACTACCAAACAGTAGCTGGTGCGCTGCCACCACGGGTGCTCTAGCGCTAGGCCTTAGGGATCAAAAGGCACCAGGAGTAGTATGAGGCTGCGATCCCTAGGGTTGATGTCAGCGGTGGGGAGTCGGGCGCTGCCCTGGTCACCCCCCCCCCCCCCCCCCAGTACATGACCAGTTCCTGTCTGTCTCTCACCATGAACTAATTGCCTCCCTTCCGTCTCAGACGATACCATGAGGGGTCTCGGTTGCAGCATCGTCGCTGCGTCTGTGTACACTAGGCGCTACCGCAAGGAGACCCGGTCGCAGTACAGGCATCTGTATGACCGGTGCGTCTACATGCACAGTGCGTCTGTGTTCACTAAAAGTTAACGGAGCGGCAGTGTACAGTAGTAGCGTCTGGATTCACTCAGCATTTGCTAACGTATTGATCGATCTTGGAAGTGAGGTGAGTCTTCCTATATCTCACTCTACTGAGGACGGGTTGTACAGCACTAAATTTCTATCTACTTTTTGTCAGTATGAATAGTTAAGTTTAGTGCCTATTGCATATGAGTTTGTGTACAATACTGTGGTTTTCTTCGCAAGGTGTCTGAATACGGTAAGATCATATAAAACATAATTCAGTAATATGTACTCCTACATACTTTGAAATGTGTTTGTAGTTGATAATATGCTCATATGATTAATATATAACCTGTGACTGACTGCTAGTGTGATTACTGACTTTTTATATGTGTTGGTCAGTGATTTCTTCTGAGCCTCAATGCTGGTGCATGGGATGGGGTCACATTGATATCACTTTAATATAGTAAAGTGATTACAGTCACATATTGTGTAGTGCACTGTGAAAAGCTGATTGTTTATCATGTCTAAGAGCAGCAACGGTGACGTGGTTGCATTAACAGTAACACAAACACTCATAACATGTTTATCCTGCTAAATGGGATTATCCTCTCAGGATCTGGCACCTGATGGTTTATGTACAAATTGTTTTGCGTTTCAGCAGATTGCTAGGCAGATCCCTGTTCAACGGCAGGTAGATCCACCTTTGGCTATGTTTGCACAGACCTTGTCCAGTGTAGCTGAACGGGTAGTCCCCTACAGCTTCAATCTCAGGAGTAGGGTACACTATTAACCCATACATGCAGCTCCCTTCTTACGGTATATCCCCAACAGCTTCTTCAAGGAAACAAGCTGATAAACCAAGTGTAAATATATCATCAAATTCACAGACTACACAAGATGATACATTAGATGATGATAGCTCTATATACTCTGCTTCAGCATATGAAGAACAGGTAGAAGGTATCGGCTCAGAGGATATAGCTGAATTAATTGGAGCAATGACGGCTATTCTATCCTTAGAGGATTCAGCAGAGCCAATGTTAAAAACTAAGGCACCTGTGTTTAAACTAGAGATGAGCGGATTTGGTTTTACTCGGTTCTCAAAACGACATCTTATTGGCTCACGGATGTCACGTGTTTTGGATAGCCAATAAGATTTGGTTTTGAGAACCCAGTAAAACCGAATCTGCTCATCTCTAGTTTAAACGTCCTAAAACAGTTAGGGTCGAGTTTCCAGGGTCAGATCAGCTGACGGAAATCATGGATGAAGCTTGGGTAATAAAAAATACAGAATTAAAAAAAAAATGGGATTCCTATTACCCTTTTCCAGCTGGGGACTGTTTAAAAAGAGAGGTGCCTCCTAAGGTAGATACGCACGTCATTCAATTAGTGCGAAAATCTATATTGCCTTTACAGTCAACATCATTAAATGATGTCACAGACAGAAGAGTGGATGGGTTTTTGAAAACCATATTTTCTCTGTCAGGGGCAGTCATAAGGCCAGCTATGGCTTCAGCTTGGATAGCAAAGGCTGTAGCTGAATGGGCTGAGGTACTGGAAAACGGACTTTCAGCACATACTAGGGAGCAGGAATCCCATATAGCTCACATGAAGCAGGCTGCAGTATTCTTTTTTTTTTTTTTTTAAATAGAGTATTTTTATTCAACAAAAATTGAAGAATTACAGACATTTCAGTGTATACCGGGAAATCCGGGTGACATTATACAACTTATACAATTGACACAGCCCCGCCACACCATATACACATAGGTTTAAGCATGACCGGCAGACATAAGGCTATCTCAATAACAACCCACAAAAACAGTTTTTCTGAAGTCTGAAGGTAAATATCAACACGTTCGTAAAACATTTTCAAATTTCTCCCCAATCTAGCTCAATTAACCCCCCAATTATAAGGCCAAACATGGCCTAGCGCACCGAACAAGGGTGCCTAAAATAACAATTATCAAAAGAAATAAAACAAAATAAATGATAAACAAAAAACATAAGCAGAATAAAACAAATCAATACCATCAAGCCTATAGTCTCGTAGTCGTGCGAGGTGAGGTACAGAATCCGCATAATGTACATACCAATACGGGGGGAGGGGCCCAGGCCATTTACACAAGTCCCATATAACCAGGCCATTGTAAAGGTGTAAAATGTCTCAAAGCTTGAGGGCAGGGGAGGAGTATATAGAATTGACCCAGAAGGACCATACTTTCCCGTATTTAGAGAGAGCATTATTTTTCATATAGACATACCGATCTTTCAGTACGGTGTCATTCACCAAGGCTTTAAATGCAGACATCGTAGGAGAATGTCCACGCTATGCATCCATGTCCGCGCTATGCATACCTTAGCAAGGGCGCAAATGCTACGAGCATACAATCCCTCCCACCGAAGCCCAGAATCAGGCCCTCCCACCCCCAAAATGCAAAATCCCGGAGTCAGCATGACTCGGTACCCTCGTATGTTCCAGAATCAACCCAACCCCAGCCCAAAACACCTGCAAGGACGGACACTCCCACACTAGATGCAAGAATGATCCGCCAGCAGTCCCACATTTAGGACAAGTGGCAGCGCCACCGGCCCCGAATCTGGCCAACCCGCTCATCGTCATATACGATCTGTGTAGTACAAAGAGTTGAATTTGTTGGAACCGCAGTGATTTGGTGACCTGGCTCGAGTTCCCCAGCGCGACCCCCCACTTCTCCACATCTATAGGGCCTAAATCATGCTCCCAACGTTCCTGAAGGGTCGAGAGCGGGTCTGCATGTATTGATGCAAGAAGGTACGAGTAGGTGAAGGAGATCACCTTGACCCGACCCAATGCACATAAAAAGGTCTTGATGGGGAAGGGGAGGAGCGCCGGGGGTGAATCCCCGAACTGTGATTGTAAGGCGTGCCGGAGCTGTAAATATCTTTAAGAGTTCGGGAGACCAAACTCCTCTTTTAAGTGCTGAAAGGATTTCATAGCACCGTCGCTATACAGCTGGGATATGGAAGTCACCGAGTATGGGGCCCACACCCTCCAAGGACCCCATCTCACGAAGCGATGCGGAGTGCCAAAGAGGAGTATCCGGGCCCATACCATCATATCCAAACATACCTGTCAAGGCCAGCCAAATCTTCATGGCCTGAAAAATAATAGGAGTAGACAGCCGGGAAGCGCTCCCTCCCACAAGAATCTGCGCCGGGGAAAGGTCCGGGTAATAGCACCTTAGAAACGCCCGACATAAATCGGCCTCCTCTCCACCCCGTCACCAAATAGTGAGGCAAAGCCAAGCCCCCGTCTGCCTTTTGTCTAGTAAGGGTAGTCAACTTTATTCTAGGCCTTTTATTGGCCCATATCCGTGATGTCAATATACTGTTTAATTTCTTAAAGAAGGTCGGAAAGACGTACACAGGGGATTGTGAAAAAACATACAGTAGCTTGGGCAAAACTATCATTTTAATAAGGCTAACCCTACCCGTCATTGTAAGTGGGAGTTTACACCAGGCTTGTCCAGCACAGCGGCAGGGGTATCTTCGGTACCTGGGGAGGAGAACCCATAATGGGCATTATAAATGATTTGGACCAGTTTATACTGAGACCTGAGAAGCCGCCAAAGGTCTCTATGACCTGCAGCACTACAGGCATATCCACAGCATAGTCATGTAAAAACAGCAACAGGTCATCCGCATAAAGGGCTATTTTATCAGTGCAGGGGCCTGTAACAACTCCCCCAATGTCCGAGTGCGACCTTACCAGACAAGCCAAGAGTTCGATGGCTATGGCATATAAGGCGGGGGAAAGGGGCATCCCTGTCTGGTGCCCCTAGTCAAGGTGAAGGAGGAGGATATATAGCCGTTGACCAAGATCCTGGCACATGGGTTCTGATAGAGTAGTTTGATCCATTGTATGAAATTAGGACCAAAGCCCATATATTTCATGACTCCCAACAAGTAGGACCATTCAACACTGTCGAAGGCCTTAGCCGCATCCAGCGAAACTACAACCGGGTCCGAGGGAAAATCATGTGGAGCCTGTAATACAGTATAGAGCCTACGCAAATTGATGGACGTGGATTTCCCCGGCATGAAGCCAGATTGATCCCGATGTATTACAGTTTGGATAACCATGTTGAGCCGAACCGCAAGGATTTTTGCCAGGATCTTGGCATATGTAGGGATAAGGGAGATTGGTCTATAAGACTCCTTCAATTCGGGGTCTTTGCCGGGCTTTGGCAGTACTATAATAACGGCCTCGGACATTGAGGGAGGAAGTTGGTTGGTGGCAAATATATCCGTGTACGTCTCAAGCAGTTTTGGGCCAAAGAACTGCACATACTGTTTGTACAGCTTGGTGGGAATACCATCACTTCCCGGAGACTTACCACCGGGACACATTCCTATCGCCGCAGTCACTTCTTCTAAAGTCAAGGGCGCGTCTAGAGAGTCCCTAGCTTCAGGGGGAAGCTTTGAAAGGGGTATATTAGACGAGTATAAATCTAAGTCCCCCTCGGAGCACGGCATCTGAGAATCCTAGATCTCCCTAAAGTACGACAGGAACAGCTGTACCATGTCAGGGGTATTGCTCACAATGGAGCCGTCGGGGCCAGACATCTGCACTATCGTATTCCCAGGGTGGTCATAGTGCACCAAATGAGCTAATAGACTACCTGGCCTGTCCGCCTGCATATATATATATATATATATATATATATATATATATATTGGTTGCCCTGAACAAAAGGGATCGTGCATTTTTGTCTGCGAGGCAAGCCAGCCAAGCCTCCTTAGCTAACAACCACCGTACCTTTAGTGCGGAGGTGCCCTCTGCCAAATATCTGGTTTCTAAATCCCTATAGTCATACTCTAGCTGTCGCTCTGTACTCTAACTTGCGGGTAGCAATTTTACCAATCAGCGTACCACGCAGATATGCTTTGAATATGTCCCAGACAACATGTACGGCGGCTGAGCCCACATTATCCGCTAAAAAGCCCTCCCACCTGGACTGTAACTCCGGGCATTCTCCTAACTGAATCAACCAGGATGGATGCAACCTCCAGTAAGACTGTCCCCTCCGGCACTCCACATCAAGAGACAACAACAGGGGCGAGTGGTCAGACACCCCTCGCGCCTCATAATGAACATCCGTTACACTAGGTAGAAGCTCGGGCGAGACCAGGGCCAGGTCGATTCTGGAAAATGTACCATGCGCACCAGAGAAGCATGAGTACTGTCTAAGTGTAGGGTGCCGAACCCTCCAAACATCCACCCACTGCATGCTATCTATAACATCCGCGAACTTAGAGGGAGAAGTCGACTGGCCACCTCCCGCCCCCGGATCTCGAGAGGACCTCCATCTATCCAGGGAGACATCCAGCACGTTATTAAAATCCCCCAGACATATAACAGGAATATGGGGGGATGAAGCAATAAACGATGCAGCTTTCTGCAGGACATCATATGAAAACGGGGGGGGGGGGGATGTAGATAGACAAAATGAATAAAGCACGGGAGTTCAGCTTACATTCCATAAACACAAACCTGCCATATGGATCAGTGTTTACCGTGATCAATTCAAACTGTACGGTTCTCCGTATCATTACCGATACTCCCCTGGAAGAGGAGGAGTGAGAGGAATGATACGCCCAGCCCACCCAAGGCCTACGGAGCGACAACAGCCTATTTCCCTCCAAATGAGTTTCGCTCAAACAGATGACATCCGGGCCATATTTCTTAATCATTTTAAATACCAGGGACCGCTTTACTTTATTATTAATGCCCCGGACGTTCCATGCCAAAATCTTTAAAGCAGACATGTCGCACCATGCATATACTGAGACGCAGCGCCTTGTGAAAGCCCAAGCAACCGCATTGTCTGGGCTCCCACCCGCCCCTGCAAAGTGCTGCCCCGGAACCCATAACCCCTTAAATAGCACAACCTCACCTCGCATAAGAATAGGCCATCATATGAAAAACAGAAAATAATACAAAACAGAAATAAAAACATGCCAGAAAAATAAACAGCATCCCCACAACATCCCCCCTCCCCGTATACCTTCCCAGAACTGTGGCATACACATATCCCTAACAAACCACCAACCCTGGTAGCCCAAGAAAGCCTACGACAGTGCTATACGCAGCAAACAGACCCAAAGGGAAAGAAACCCTTAATACTGTATGTAAAGTCACTGCTCAACAATGTCCAGAACAACCATGACCAGGGGAAACTCCCCGGACGTATACTTGCGTATTGATGGCCCATGGAGAAAGGTAGCTGGGCGTCAGTCCGGAGCCAGCTGGCGGGCACCCGAAGCATATCTGTCCAGCCAGGCCGCCGCCTCCCTCGGAGTGTTGAAGAACTTAGTTTCCCCGTCCACCACCACACGCAGCCGAGAGGGGAACAGCATCGAATAGGGGAGATTCAGGTAGCGAAGTCGCCGCTTGACAGGCAGAAACTGGGCCCGGTCTTTTTGGACATCCGCAGCGAAATCCGGAAATGCTGACACCCGGACACCATTTTGAATCGGGGCCCTTCGTGCGACCCAGGCGCAGAAGAGTCTCGGTCTTTATAGTGTAAAAACTTGGCTATAAATGTCCGCGGCGGGGCGCCTGGGGGCAGAGGCCGGAACGGTACCCGATGCGCCCGCTCAACTGCAAACTGGGATATAAAGGATTCGGCGCCATATGCTTCTTTCAACCAGGATTCCAGGAAGTCCTCAGGATGTGCCCCTTCCTCCTTCTCAGGCAAGCCCACAAATCTTACGTTGTTTCTGCGAAGTCGTCCCTCCATATCCAGGAGTTTAGTTTGCAGTGTAGAGACTTGCTGTGTGACTGCAGAAACAGACCGTTGGAGGGGACCGCTGAGGTCTTCCAAATTAGAGACCGGCGTCTCCGTTTCTCCCACCCTCTCTCGGACCCGCTGGACATCCTGGCGTAATAAGGATAGGTCACACTGCACCTTCTCCATTTTGTCCGACAGACGCTGTTCACTGGCCGCTATGGCCTCCAGGACCTGCTGAATGGAAGGAGGAGGTGGCTGCACGTCCGCGCCCGAGTCGGCCCCAGCCGGGGGAGTCGACTGAGCAGCTGGTTGACGGGCATACTTCTCCAATTTAGCCGCCGCCGCACTCTGGCCACCCTTCACCATGATAGCATGGCTCAGGTAGCACTCAAGGTCCCCGTATTCAGTGTCAGAAAGCACAGCAGAGGGGAGGAGGTATAATGTCAGCAGCACTCCAGGGCATCCAACAGGAGAGTACAGCGGAGGGGGGGGCCAGAGGGGCCCGGGACGATATGATAATGTATGATATATAGTGTTCCACGAGGACAGGACAGTCCGTGCCCAGAGCAGATCCCTCAGCCCTGCAGTCCCCACAAATGCATGGAGTCACACAGGCAGGATATGTGACGAAAGCTGCAGCCAAGATGGCCGCCGGATCATGCAGTCTCTCCCTTCCCTGTACAAGGAGCACGATTCCAGGCTCCAGGGGGGAAGAAGCGGCCGGGAGAATCAACCAGGGGACACAGGTGAGGGGCGCCGCTCACCCCAGGCACAGGGGTAGCCAAATCCCGGCGATCGCCGCGGGTCCGCGCGCGCCCGTGGCTGTGTAGTGCAAATTGAGCCCGGGGATCCTCTGGCGGCCTAGGCCCAGGAGTCGGGCGGCCGCTGGCGCGGGCTGGGAGCTCCGGAACAGAGCCGCAAATGATGCCCGCCGCCACCCCACAGACAGCGCTCTATGCCGGCCGGGTTTGAGCCTCGGAAGGGGCCCCAGGATGGGTTCAGGATTTATCCGTCCGGGGAGCTCCACCAACCTGCTTCCTACTCGCTCAACGCCGTGGCCACGCCCCCAGGCTGCGGTATTCTTAGAAGAAGCGGCAATAGATATGGGTACTATTGCTTCCAAAGCATCAGCCTTAACGGTAGCTGCTCGCAGAGCAATCTGGCTATGTACATGGAAAGCTGATTCAGAATCTAAGAAAGTTCTGGATTCTGCCTTTTGTTGGGAATATTCTGTTTGGTAAGGAACTGATATTCTGGAATCAGAAGCAGAATCCAAGAATGTCAGGTTTCCTGCCAATTATAACCCCAGGCCTAAGGGTTCGTTTTTTTGGCCATTTCGGTTGCTAGGAAAAACAAAAGGTAGAACAGATTGTAAGCAGCCCCAATACGATAAGTTTGGTAAGGCAAAGGAGCAATGGGCCACCAGAGGGCCAGCTTCCAAACCAGAAGATAAGTCATCAGGGTAGGGGGCCGACTTCTTCAGTTTGCACACATATGGCAGCATTCGACGACAGATGCTTGGGTGTAAGAAGCGGTATCTCTGGGTTATGGTTTCCCTTTCAGGAAGCAGCCTCCTCAAAGGTTCTTCTGCTCCAGTACGCCTCGAATAGGGGCGAAGGCCAGAGCCCTGCAAGAGGCAGTTCAGAAATTGCTTCAGTCTGGAGTAATTATTCCAGTACCCCCTGCACAACGGGGACAGGGTTTTTACTCCAACCTGACCAAATGGGTCATTTCGGCCCATTCTCAATCTCAAAATCTTAAACAAATACATTTGGGTACCACGGTTCCACATGGAGACGTTACTCTCCATAGTTTTGGCTATGGAACCAGGGGATTACATGGTATCTGGATATACAGGATGCTTACCTGCATGTTCCTATAGCATCTCACCAGTGTTACCTCAGGTTCGCCATCCTCCAGAAACATTTTCAGTTTCAGGCCTTACCCTTTGGGTTAGCCACAGCCCCCAGAGTATTTACCAAGATTATGGTAGTTATGGCAGCTTATCTCCGCAAGCAGGGGAAGAGAATTTTTCCATACCTTGACGATCTTTTAATCCTGGCACAATCTTAGGAATTGCTCTTGTGCAGTCTCCAACAGACAATAACTTGTCTACAGAAACACGGATGGCTCATAAATTGGGCAAAGTCATCTCTGATTCTGTCACAACGGATGATTCACTTGGGGGCTGTATTGGATTCAAGTCTGCAGAGAATATTTTTACCTCAGAACAAGATATCCAAGGTGCAGTTAAGGACTCAGGAGTTGTTACACAGTCAAACAATATCAATTCATGCAGCAATGCGAATGATGGGTTTGATGGTGTCAACATTCGACATGGTGGAGTATGCACAATTCCACCCAAGACCTCTGCAGCGTCTGATTCTGGCCAGATGGAATGGAGTCCATCAGACAATAAAGAAACACCATAGTACTTTCAAAAAAGGTAAAAAAGGTAATTAGCCTGGTGGCTGCAGACTTCCCATCTAGACAAGGGGAGACCCTTTTGGATATCAAATTGGGAGATCCTGACAACGGATGCCAGTCTTCAGGGCTGGGGAGCAGTGTCCGGAAAATTATGGTTCCAAGGACAGTGGACCACAGAAGAAAGTTGCCTGCCAATAAACTTGTTGGAACTTCGGGCCATATACATGGCACTGATTCAGGCAAAGGACACTCTGCAAGGAAAACCAGTCCAGATCCATTCGGACAATGCGACGGCAGTAGCGTACCTCAACCATCAGGGAGAATCTCGCAGCCAAAAAGCAATGGAGGAGGTAAGTCACATACTAAAATGGGCAGAACTTCATCTTCCAGCAGTGTTCATCCCGGGAGTCCTAAACTGGGAAGCAGATTTTCTCAGTCGACACGCCATTCTAACAAGCGAATGGGCTCTACACCCGGAAGTCTTTCAGACTCTGGTAGACAAGTGGGGTTTGCCAGAGATAGATCTCATGGCGTCCCGTCTGAACAACAAAGTGCCAGCATATGGGTCAAGAACAAAGGATCCCGGAGCGATCTTTGTGGATGCACTGTCAGTGAAATAGGATTTTCATCTGGCATATCGGTTTCCTCCGATCATCCTGCTACCCAGGGTGGTGAGGAAAATAAAACAAGCAAAGGGTGCCATGATTCTAATATCTCCGGCTTGGCCCAGAAGGCATTGGTACATAGATCTGCAGAGGATGTTGATGGATGCGCCAATTCTTCTCCCTCAACGTCCAGATCTACTGATGCAGGGTCCTTGTTATCACAGGCATCTGGATCGTCTGTCTTGGACGGCGTAGCTATTGAAACCTCTATCCTAAAATCAAGAGGATTCTCACAACAGGTAATTCAAACTATGCTCAGCAAGGAAACCCTCCTCAGCTCGCATTTATCACCGAATATGGCAAAATCTTTCAGAGTATCCAGGGTCCTAGATTTCCTAAAGGCAGGAATGGATAAGGGTTTGAAGGTGGCTTCCTTGAGAGTGCAAGTATTGGCATTGACTGTATGGTTTCAAAAGAAAATTGCCAATTTACAGGATGTGCATACTTGTTTTTTTTCACAGGGAATGCTGCACATTCAACCGCCTTTTGTTCCTCCTGCAGTGCCTTGAGAGTTAAGTCTGATTCTCAAAGCCCTTCAAGTTGCTCCATTTGAACCACCTAATAAAGTAGATCTTAAATGGTTGACAGCTAAAGTTCTCTTTTTACTGACTATGCCATCAGCTAGAAGAGTGTCCGATTTAGGAGCGCTATCATGTAAATCTCCTTTTCTCATTTTTTTTATCCAGATAAAGCAGTTCTCAGAACTAGGTCTGGTTATCTTCCTAAGGTGGTATCTAAATTTCAACTTAACAAAGAAATTGTAGTCACGGCTTTTCAGGTATCGGGACTTTCTGCGGGAGAAGCGTCGCTGGACGTAGTCTGTGCATTAAGAATCTATGTGGATTGTACCAGTGCCATCAGAAAGACAGATTCTCTCTTCATTCTCTAGAGATTTCACAAGAGGGGATGGCCTGCTACTAAACAGACACTAGCAAGATGGCTTTGAATGACGATTTCAGAAGCATATTCTCAAGCTGATCTCCCTGTTCCGGCTAATGTCTCTGCCCACTCTACACGTAAGGTAGTTTCTTCATGGGCAGCACAACATGGTGCTTCAGCAGAACAGATATGTAAGGCAGTCACGTGGTCTTCCACTAACACATTTATTAGACATTATGCCTTGGATACTTTTGCCTCTCATGACGCTGAATTTGGGCATAAGGTTCTCCTATCTAATCGGGAGCGTCCCCACCACTAAAAATTGCTTTGGAAAATCCCATTGTTATCCTGTGGACTCTGCCGGAGAAATATACGTTATGGTAAGAATTTACCGTTGATAACGGTATTTCTCCTATGTCCACAGGGATCCCACCCTGACGCACCTGATTTGAGGATCTTTATACTTACTAAACTCTTACCTCTTGCATGGAAGGGTGTGCATGTCTGTTCTTCTCGCCTGAATAGGGTTCTACATAATGCTCCTGCCTAAATGCTTTGGAATCCAACTGATTTGCCTGAGCCAGTGGGTGGGGATATATGGACAGGCCCGTTGCATCCTAGTAGGACTGAAAGCTTGTGATCGTTTGGTGCCAATCCGCTAACGTATATTTCTCCCTCTTGGGGGTCCATGACCCCCCTCGAGGGAGAATAGATAGTGTAGCGCGCCACCGTGCCTGCAGCGTGGCGAGCTCAGCAAGCCGGCAAGGGGCTTATTTGCGCTCGCCCAGCTGTTGGTATGCCGGCCGCCGGCATCACATACTACACCCGTGGGCTACACCCTGGACTTGTTAATTTTACCTGCACCTGTATACCAGTGCATCAAGTAGAAAATCCCAAACTTCAGCCATACTAAACTGGATATTCCTAATCTGATCTTGGAAGCTAAGCAGTGTTGGGCCTGGTTAGTACTTGTATGGTAAAACACCTGGTAATACCAGGTGCTATAGACATGTATGAAGAAAAAAAAATGTTTTGTTTTTCTTTTGTTGGGTCTTCTAGCTTTTAGTGTTTCTTATCACATACAAAAATAAGAATTTACTTACCGATAATTCTATTTCTCGTAGTCCGTAGTGGATGCTGGGGACTCCGTCAGGACCATGGGGAATAGCGGCTCCGCAGGAGACAGGGCACAAAAGTAAAAGCTTTAGGATCAGGTGGTGTGCACTGGCTCCTCCCCCTATGACCCTCCTCCAAGCCTCAGTTAGGATACTGTGCCCGGACGAGCGTACACAATAAGGAAGGATTTTGAATCCCGGGTAAGACTCATACCAGCCACACCAATCACACTGTACAACCTGTGATCTGAACCCAGTTAACAGCATGATAACAGCGGAGCCTCTGAAAAGATGGCTCACAACAATAATAACCCGATTTTTGTAACAATAACTATGTACAAGTATTGCAGACAATCCGCACTTGGGATGGGCGCCCAGCATCCACTACGGACTACAAGAAATAGAATTATCGGTAAGTAAATTCTTATTTTCTCTGACGTCCTAAGTGGATGCTGGGGACTCCGTCAGGACCATGGGGATTATACCAAAGCTCCCAAACGGGCGGGAGAGTGCGGATGACTCTGCAGCACCGAGTGAGAGAACTCCAGGTCCTCCTCAGCCAGGGTGTGCCCCTGACCAAGTAGCAGCTCGGCAAAGTTGTAAAGCCGAGACCCCTCGGGCAGCCGCCCAAGATGAGCCCACCTTCCTTGTGGAATGGGCATTTACATATTTTGGCTGTGGCAGGCCTGCCACAGAATGTGCAAGCTGAATTGTACTACACATCCAACTAGCAATCGTCTGCTTAGAAGCAAGAGCACCCAGTTTGTTGGGTGCATACAGGATAACAGCAAGTCAGTTTTCCTGACTCCAGCCGTCCTGGAAACCTATATTTTCAGGGCCCTGACAACATCTAGCAACTTGGAGTCCTCCAAGTCCCTAGTAGCCGCAGGTACCACAATAAGCTGGTTCAGGTGAAACGCTGACACCACCTTAGGGAGAAACTGGGGACGAGTCCGCAGCTCTGCCCTGTCCGAATGGACAATCAGATATGGGCTTTTGTGAGACAAAGCCGCCAATTCTGACACTCACCTGGCCGAGGCCAGGGCCAACATCATGGTCACTTTCCATGTGAGATATTTCAAATCCACAGATTTGAGCGGTTTAAACCAATGTGATTTGAGGAATCCCAGAACTACGTTGAGATCCCACAGTGCCACTGGAGGCACAAAAGGGGGTTGTATATGCAGTACTCCCTTGACAAACTTCTGGACTTCAGGAACTGAAGCCAATCTTTCTGGAAGAAAATCGACAGGGCCGAAATTTGAACCTTAATGGACCCCAATTTGAGGCCCATAGACACTCCTGTTTGCAGGAAATGCAGGAATCGACCGAGTTGAAATTTCTTCGTGGGGCCTTCCTGGCCTCACACCACGCAACATATTTTCGCCACATGTGGTGATAATGTTGTGCGGTCACCTCCTTCCTGGCTTTGACCAGGATAGGAATGACCTCTTCCGGAATGCCTTTTTCCCTTAGGATCCGGCGTTCAACCGCCATGCCGTCAAACGCAGCCGCGGTAAGTCTTGGAACAGACATGGTACTTTCTGAAGCAAGTCCCTTCTTAGCGGCAGAGGCCATGAGTCCTCTGTGAGCATCTCTTGAAGTTCCGGGTACCAAGTCCTTCTTGGCCAATCCGGAGCCACGAGTATAGTTCTTACTCCTCTACGTCTTATAATTCTCAGTACCTTAGGTATGAGAAGCAGAGGAGGGAACACATACACCGACTGGTACACCCACGGTGTTACCAGAACGTCCACAGCTATTGCCTGAGGGTCTCTTGACCTGGCGCAATACCTGTCCAGTTTTTTGTTCAGGCGGAACGCCATCATGTCCACCTTTGGTCTTTCCCAACGGTTCACAATCATGTGGAAGACTTCCCGATGAAGTCCCCACTCTCCCGGGTGGAGGTCGTGCTGAGGAAGTCTGCTTCCCAGTTGTCCACTCCCGGAATGAACACTGCTGACAGTGCTATCACATGATTTTCCGCCCAGCGAAGAATCCTTGCAGTTTCTGCCATTGTCCTCCTGCTTCTTGTGCCGCCCTGTCTGTTTACGTGGGCGACTGCCGTGATGTTGTCCCACTGGATCAATACCGGCTGACCTTGAAGCAGAGGTCTTGCTAAGCTTAGAGCATTGTAAATTGCTCTTAGCTCCAGTATATTTATGTGTAGGGACGACTCCTGACTTGATCACACTCCCTGGAAATTTTTTCCTTGTGTGACTGCTCCCCAGCCTTTCAGGCTGGCATCCGTGGTCACCAGGACCCAGTCCTGAATGCCGAATCTGTGGGCCTTTAGTAGATGAGCACTATGCAGCCACCACAGAAGAGACACCCTTGTCCTTGGAGACAGGGTTATCCGCTGATGCATCTGAAGATGCGATCCGGACCATTTTTCCAGCAGATCCCATGAAAAGTTCTTGCGTGAAATCTGACGAATGGAATCGCTTCGTAAGAAGCCACCATTTTTCCCAGGACCCTTGTGCAATGATGCACTGACACTTTTCCTTGTTTTAGGAGGTTCCTGACTAGCTCGGATAACTCCCTGGCTTTCTCCTCTGGGAGAAACACCTTTTTCTGGACTGTGTCCAGAATCATCCCTAGGAACAGCAGACGTGTCGTCGGAGACAGCTGCGATTTTGGAATATTTAGAATCCACCCGTGCTGTCGTAGAACTACTTGAGATAGTGCTACTCCGACCTCCAACTGTTCTCTGGACCTTGCCCTTATCAGGAGATCGTCCAAGTAAGGGATAATTAAGACGCCTTTTCTTTGAAGAAGAATCATCATTTCGGCCATTACCTTGGTAAAGACCCGGGGTGCCGTGGACAATCCAAACGGCAGCGTCTGAAACTGACAGTGACAGTTTTGTACCACGAACCTGAGGTACCCTTGGTGAGAAGGGCAAATTGGGACATGGAGGTAAGCATCCTTGATGTCCAGGGACACCATATAGTCCCCTTCTTCCTGGTTCGCTATCACTGCTCTGAGTGACTCCATCTTGATTTGAACCTTTGTATGTAAGTGTTCAAATATTTCAGATTTAGAATAGGTCTCACCGAGCCGTCTGGCTTCAGTACCACAATATAGTGTGGTATAATACCCCTTTCCTTGTTGTAGGAGGGGTACTTTGATTATCACCTGCTGGGAATACAGCTTGTGAATTGTTTCCAATACTGCCTCCCTGTCGGAGGGAGACGTTGGTAAAGCAAACTTCAGGAACCTGCGAGGGGGAGACGTCTCGAATTTCCAATCTGTACCCCTGGGATACTACTTGTAGGATCCAGGGGTCCACTTGCGAGTGAGCCCACTGCGTGCTGAAACTCTTGAGACGACCCCCCACCGCACCTGTTTGTACGGCCCCAGCGTCATGCTGAGGACTTGGCAGAAGCAGTGGAAGGCTTCTGTTCCTGGGAATGGGCTGCCTGCTGCAGTCTTCTTCCCTTATGGGGACGAAAGGACTGAGGCTGAAAAGACGATGTCTTTTTCTGCTGAGATGTGACTTGGGGTAAAAAAGGTGGATTTTCCAGCTGTTGCCGTGGCCACCAGATCCGATGGACCGACCCCAAATAACTCCTCCCCTTTATACGGCAATACTTCCATGTGCCGTTTGGAATCTGCATCACCTGACCACTGTCGTGTCCATAAACATCTTCTGGCAGATGTGGACATCGCACTTACTCTTGATGCCAGAGTGCAAATATCCCTCTGTGCATCTCGCATATATAGAAATGCATCCTTTAAATGCTCTATAGTCAATAAAATACTGTCCCTGTCAAGGGTATCAATATTTCCAGTCAGGGAATCCGACCAAGCCACCCCAGCGCTGCCCATCCAGGCTGAGGCGATCGCTGGTCGCAGTATAACACCAGTATGTGTGTATATACTTTTTAGGATATTTTCCAGCCTCCTATCAGTTGGCTCCTTGAGGGCGGCCGTATCTGGAGACGGTAACGCCACTTGTTTTGATAAGCGTGTGAGCGCCTTATCCACCCTAAGGGGTGTTTCCCAACGCGCCATAACTTCTGGCGGGAAAGGGTATACCGCCAATAATTTTCTATCGGGGGAAACCCACGCATCATCACACACTTCATTTAATTTATCTGATTCAGGAAAAACCACATGTAGTTTTTTCACACTCCACATAATACCCTTTTTTGTGGTACTTGTAGTATCAGAAATATGTAACATCTCCTTCATTGCCCTTAACAAGTAACGTGTGGTCCTAAAGGAAAATACGTTTGTTTCTTCACCGTCGACACTGGAGTCAGTGTCTGTGTCTGTGTCGACCGACTGAAGTAAAAGGACGTTTTAACGCCCCTGACGGTGTTTTAGACGCCTGGACAGGTACTAATTGGTTTGCCGGCCGTCTCATGTCGTCCACCGACCTTGCAGCGTGTTGACATTATCACGTAATTCCTTAAATAAGCCATCCATTCCGGTGTCGACTCCCTAGAGAGTGACATCACCATTACAGGCAATTGCTCCGCCTCCTCATAAACATCGTCCTCATACATGTCGACACACACGTACCGACACACAGCACACACACAGGGAATGCTCTGATAGAGGACAGGACCCCACTAGCCCTTTGGGGAGACAGAGGGAGAGTTTGCCAGCACACACCAAAAACGCTATAATTATACAGGGACAACCTTTATATAAGTGTTTTTCCCTTATAGCATTTTAATATATATAGTCATATCGCCAAATAAGTGCCCCCCCCTCTCTGTTTTAACCCTGTTTCTGTAGTGCAGTGCAGGGGAGAGCCTGGGAGCCTTCCCACCAGCATTTCTGTGAGGGAAAATGGCGCTGTGTGCTGAGGAGAATAGGCCCCGCCCCCTTTTCGGCGGGCTTCTTCTCCCGTTTTTCTGAGACCTGGCAGGGGTTAAATACATCCATATAGCCCCCAGGGGCTATATGTGATGTATTTTTAGCCAGAATAAGGTACTATCATTGCTGCCCAGGGCGCCCCCCCCAACGCCCTGCACCCTCAGTGACCGCTGCTATGAAGTGTGCTGACAACAATGGCGCACAGCTGCAGTGCTGTGCGCTACCTTATGAAGACTGAAAAGTCTTCTGCCGCCGGTTTCTGGACCTTCACTTTTCGGCATCTGCAAGGGGGTCGGCGGCGCGGCTCCGGGACGAACCCCAGGGTGAGACCTGTGTTCCGACTCCCTCTGGAGCTAATGGTGTCCAGTAGCCTAAGAAGCCAATCCATCCTGCACGCAGGTGAGTTCACTTCTCTCCCCTAAGTCCCTCGATGCAGTGAGCCTGTTGCCAGCAGGACTCACTGAAAATAAAAAATAAAAAAACCCTAACAAAACTTTTACTCTAAGCAGCTCTTTAGGAGAGCCACCTAGATTGCACCCTTCTCGGCCGGGCACAAAAATCTAACTGAGGCTTGGAGGAGGGTCATAGGGGGAGGAGCCAGTGCACACCACCTGATCCTAAAGCTTTTACTTTTGTGCCCTGTCTCCTGCGGAGCCGCTATTCCCCATGGTCCTGACGGAGTCCCCAGCATCCACTTAGGACGTCAGAGAAAATGTGTACTGGGTAAGAAGCTTTCACCTGTTACTAGTGCGTCTTCTGCAAGATTTTTTTTTTATTTTTGTGGATCTAAGGGATCAAGATCTCCAACTAGTTGGGACTTTGATTATGATGGCAGAATGTTGATAAATGCCTGGATGATACCAAGATAAATTATCATATGTATCCATTTATAATGAGCAGTTCCTAAACTTATGAACAATACCTAGAGCCGATACTGCAGCAGCAGAGGTTGTTTCATAAGCTACTGTCATACTGGGAGAGCCGATCCAGACAATTGGTCCTTGTAGCCCCCTGCAAAGAGCAGAGCTGTATTGTAGCATAAAAAGTGTGTATGTGTATGTGTCAACATTCCTTCTCAGTGACTGTTTAGTGTTTACTGTTCAGATTTACATTCTGTCAAATCACACATTACAGTTGAATACAGCCTTAACAGGGGGGTAATTGCACTGGCATACTTTTAAATCACGTTTCCCTTGGCCACTTGACAGGCTGTAGTGGACCCTGCTTTTCTTCTATAGGTATAGCTTAGTATGTGTCGATACTCCCTTTAGCCCATTGTGCTCCTGTCTGATGGCTTTCTTTAGCCTACTCATAGATACCAGTTAGGAACTAGTGACTGACACTAGTCCCTATACGGTTGTCTACGAGACCGTAGGCCGCTTGACATCTATATGCTTGCTGCATTCTGATTGCATTTACACACTGAAATTGTCAACACAACTTATTGCCATGTGATTACTATACATTTGAATCTGAGCGATATGCTGGCTTATTGTACTATTGTTTTTAATATTCACTTTTTAATATTTATCACGGTCACATCATTCATCACTCAGCGCTATCTCACTGGCTAAGTTACACTTTCACACTCAGCACTTGAGTGTTTTGTCACTTACACTGTGCTCAACATAGTACCGACTTTAACCATATGTAAATATATTGATTTTTAAGCATGCACATCTAGTCCGCAGTGTTTATATTATCACTGTTGTTACTTCCGCCAGGTTCAGCGGGCTGACAGCAAAGGACGGGATACCTGCGGTTGCCTAGTTACCAACGACGTCACTTCCTTGTGACGCGACAGGCACACCCACCGGAAGCCCCGCCGGACGCCAGCGCCTGCAGCTCTATGGCGCGATCTGACCTGCACACACACGTATAAGGTACGTTCTCACTGTTATGCCTTTTGTTTTTTCTCACCAGCATATTGCCTTGAAAAAAGCATCCTGCGCGGCGCTGAAACGTTGGCCTTGATATGCCTTGTTTTTGATTCACTTGTTTAATACAACAACCTTCTCACCAGTCCTCGGAGTGCTGCCTGTTCTTTCACCATTGGGAGTGGGCTAAGATACACCCCTCTCTAGAAGGACATTGTGTATATAGATTCCTTTAAGGAAGGCATCGGGGCAGCTGCTCAAGCACTTTGGGAGTGCCAACCACACCAGCTTTGTATATATATACTGCTCAAAAATTAAAGGGAACACTAAAATAACACATCCTAGATCTGAATGAATGAAATATTCTTATTAAATACTTTGTTCTTTACATAGTTGAATGTGCTGACAACAGAATCGCACAAATTATCAATGGAAATCAAATTTATTATCCCATGGAGGTCTGGATTTGGAGTCATACTCAAAATTAAAGTGGAAAAACACACTACAGGCTGATCCAACTTTGATGTAATGTCCTTAAAACAAGTCAAAATGAGGCTCAGTAGTGTGTGTGGCCTCCACGTGCCTGTATGACCTCCCTACTATGCCTGGGCATGCTCCTGATGAGGTGGTGGATGGTCTCCTGAGGGATCTCCTCCCAGACCTGGACTAAAGCATCCGCCAACTCCTGGACAGTCTGTGGTGCAACGTGGCGTTGGTGGATGGAGCGAGACATGATGTCCCAGATGTGCTCAGTTGGATTCAGGTCTGGGGAACGGGCGGGCCAGTCTATAGTATCAATGCCTTCATCTTGCAGGAACTGCTGACACACTCCAGCCACATGAGGTCTAGCATTGTCTTGCATTAGGAGGAACCCAGGGCCAACCGCACCAGCATATGGTCTCGCAAGGGGTCTGAGAATCTCATCTCGGTACCTAATGGCAGTCAGGCTACCTCTGGCGAGCACATGGAGGGCTGTGCGGCCCCCCAAAGAAATGCCACCCCACACCATTACTGACCCACTGCCAAACCGGTCATGCTGGAGGATGTTGCAGGCAGCAGAACGTTCTCCTTGGCGTCTCCAGACTCTGTCACGTCTGTCACATGTGCTCAGTGAGAACCTGCTTTCATCTGTGAAGAGCACAGGGCACCAGTGGCGAATTTGCCAATCTTGGTGTTCTCTGGCAAATGCCAAACGTCCTGCACGGTGTTGGGCTGTAAGCACAACCCCCACCTGTGGACGTCGGGCCCTCATACCACCCTCATGGAGTCTGTTTCTGATCGTTTGAGTAGACACATGCACATTTGTGGCTTGCTGGAGGTCATTTTGCAGGGCTCTGGCAGTGCTCCTCCTGTTCCTCCTTGCACAAAGGCGGAGGTAGCAGTCCTGCTGCTGGGTTGTTGCCCTCCTACGGCCTCCTCCACGTCTCCTGATGTACTGGCCTGTCTCCTGGTAGCGCCTCCATGCTCTGGACACTACGCTGACAGACACAGCAAACCTTCTTGCCACAGCTCGCATTGATGTGCCATCTTGGATGAGCTGCACTACCTGAGCCACTTGTGTGGGTTGTAGACTACGTCTCATCCTACCACTAGAGTGAAAGCACTGCTAGCTCTCAAAAGTGACCAAAACATCAGCCAGAAAGCATAGGAGCTGAGAAGTGGTCTGTGGTCACCACATGCAGAACAACTCCTTCATTGGGGGTGTCTTGCTAATTGCCTATAATTTCCACCTGTTGTCTATTCCATTTGCACAGCAGCATGTGAAATTGATTGTCAATCAGTGTTGCTTCCTAAGTGGACAGTTTGATTTCACAGAAGTGTGATTGACTTGGAGTTACATTGTGTTGTTTAAGTGTTCCCTTTATTTTTTTGAGCAGTGTATATTAGCACCATGGGGTATAGACTGGTCCACTAGGAGCCACTGGCACTTTAAGAGTTTGACAGTGTGGATGTAATCTTTTTAGACTTTGCCAAAGCTTTCGACACTGTACCACACATGCAACTAATCTACAAGCTACAAGAAATAGGGCTAGGAAGCACAATATGCACTTGGGTTAAAAATTGGTTAGATAATAGGGAGCAGCACGTTGTGGTTAATGGATCTTTTTCAAATTGGACTGAAGTGATAAGTGGTGTGCCACCAGTCTCAGTATTAGGACCGCTATTGTTCAATGTTTTCATTAACGACCTAACAGAAGGTATAGAGAGCATGGTGTCAAATTGTGTAAGGCTATAAATATGGAGGAGGATGCTGAGTCGCTTCAGAACGACTTAGTTAAATTAGAAGAATGGGCAGCAAAATGGAGACTGCGCTTCAATACAGACAATGGTAAAGTAATGCACTGTGGTAACCAGAACAAAAATAACACCTACATACTAAATAGGGTAAAATTAGGGGATTCTGTACTGGAAAAGGACTTAGGTGTCCTCATAGATATCAAACTAAGCAGCAGTACCCAAAGTAGGATTGCAGCAAAGAAGGCTAATAAGATATTAGCATGCATAAAACGGGGAATTGATGCAAGGGACGAGAGTATTATACTCCCGTTATATAAATCACTAGTGAGGCCACACCTTGAATACTGTGTACAATTCTGGGCACCATACTACAAAAAGGATATCCAGGAGCTAGAAAGGGTTCAGAGGCGGACTGCCAAACTAATTAAGGGCATGGAGACGCAGGAATACGAGGAAAGGCTTGCAAGACTAGGCATATTTACACTGGAAAAGAGGAGACTAAGAGGGGACATTATCAACATCTACAAATATATAAGGGGACAATACACAGAGCTTGCGTGGGACCTGTTTTTGGTTAGATCAACACAGAGGACTCGTGGACACTCGCTCAGGTTAGAGGAGAGGAGATTCCGCACAATACGGCGTAAAGGCTTTTTCACGGTAAGGACAATACGCGTTTGGAATTCCCTGCCTGAGGGAGTTGTAATGGCGGACTCAGTCAACACCTTTAAGAATGGGTTAGATAAATTCCTAATGGATAAGGATATCCAGGGTTATGGTGCATAGTCACGCATTATATTTACTATAAAAAGAGGGATAGAACGCAACGACAGACATCAGCATCAGTCAAAATTTTAGACCAATTAATTCTGCATAGGAGAAAAAAGACAATTGTCTTTTTTCAACCTTAGATACTATGTTACTATGTGTGGGCTGGCTCCTCCCTCTATGCCTCTCCTACCAGACTCAGTTTAGAAAATGTGCCTGGAGGAGCTGGTCATAGCTATGGGAGCTGCTAGAGCTTCTTTAGTTTTATTATTTTTCTAAGCGTTAAGTTAGGCACAGGGAGGCTGCTGGCAACAGCCTACCTGCTTCGTGGGACTTAGGGGGGTGAGTAGTGTCCGCCCTGAGGGGTTTTGAGCAAATATCTCTGCTGACAGGACATTAGCTCCTGAGGGTGATGCTCGTTAGGCGACCGCTCACTCCCGCAGCATGCCGCCACCCCCTAACAGAGCCAGAAGATTCTGGTGCGAGTGAGTCACCGGCCCCCTCTGAAAGCGGGGAGCCGGTGTGAAGATGGCGGCAACAGGGTGGGAGCGCAGTATTACTGTGTTCTGGAGGCTCAGCAGTACATAGTGCGGAGGTGTGAGGGGCGCCCTGAGCCAGCGCCTATACCCTACACTAGTCAGCAAGCCTGTCAGGGACCTCGGTTACACTGCCAGCAGAAATCCTCAGGCCAATATAAAGAATGTACAATTTAACGATGGTGGCCTACATGAACCGACAGGGCGGAACGAAGAGCAGAGCTGCAATGTCAGAGGTAACAAGAATCATCCTCTGGGCAGAAAAACACGCGTTGGCGCTGTCAGCAATCTTCATTCCGGGAGTAGACAACTGGGAAGCGGACTTCCTTAGCAGACACGATATCCATTCAGGAGAGTGGGGACTCCATCCGGAGGTGTTCACGGAGGTAACAGATCTTTGGGGTGTACCTCAAATAGACATGACGGCCTCTCGTCTCAACAAGAAGCTTCGGAGGTATTGTTCCAGGTCGAGGGACCCACAAGCCATGGCGGAGGACGCCCTAGTGACTCCTTGGGTGTTCCAGTCGGTGTATGTGTTTCCTCTTCTTCCACTCATTCCAAGAGTTCTAAAACTCATAAGGAAAACAAGAGTTCAGGCAATCCTTATTGCTCAAGACTGTCCAAGAAGGGCTTGGTACGCGGATCTTCTGGATCTACTGCTGGAAGAGCCGAGGCCTCTTTCTCTTCGGGAGGACCTGCTGCAGCAGGGGCCATTCGCTTATCAAGACTTACTGCGGCTACGTTTGATGGCATGGAGGTTGAATGCCAGATATTAGCTCGGAAGGGCATTCCGAACAAGGTTATTCCTACCCTGATATAGGCTAGGAAAGGAGTAACGTCAAAACATTACCATCGTATTTGGAAAAAATATTTATCTCGGTGTGAGTCCAAGACGTTTCTTACGGTGGAGTTTCAACTGGGACGGTTTCTCCTCTTCCTGCAAGCAGGTGTGGATATGGGCCTGAGATTGGGATCCGTAAGGTCCAGATTTCGTCCCTATCCATTTTCTTCCAGAAACAATTGGCTTCCCTCCTTGAGGTTCAGACTTTCTTGAAAGGAGGGGTTCTGCACATCCAGCATCCCTTTGTGCTGCCTATGGCGCCCTGAGATCTTAACGTGGTGTTACAGTTCCTCCAACTGGATTGGTTCGAACCTCTACCGGTGGTTGAGGTCAAGTTTCTCACGTGGAAGGCTGTCACTTTGTTGGCCTTAGCTTCTGCTAGATGTGTGTCGGAGTTGGGGGCTTTGTCTTGTAAGAGCACCTACTTGATCTTCCATGAAGATAGTGCTGAGCTCCGGACATGTCAGCAGTTCCTTCCGAAGGTTGTGTCGGCATTTCATATCAACCAACCTATTGTGGTGCCAGTGGCTACTGACTCCTCAATTTCATCAAAGTCCTTGGATGTTGTGAGGGCTCTGAAAATCTATGTGAAGAGGACTGCTCGTCACACAAAATCGGACTCTTTGTTTGTCCTGTATGATCCCAAGAAACTTGGGTGTCCTGCTTCTAAGCAGACAATCTCTCGCTGGATCAGATTCACTATCCAGCATGCGTATTCTACGACCGGATTGCCGTGTCCTAAGTCTGTTAAGGCCCACTCTACTTGTAAGGTGGGTTCTTCCTGGGCGGCTGCCCGCGGTGTCTCGGCTTTACAGCTTTGCCAAGCGGTTACTTGGTCTGTGTCGAACACGTTAGCATAGTTCTACAAGTTCGATACTTTGACCAAACTTCAGGTCCTCAGAGGCCAATCAGTTCTGCAGGAGCCTCCGCGCCTTCCCTCCCGTTCTGGGAGCTTTGGTGCAATCCCATAGTACTAATGTGGACCCCAGCATTCTCTAGGACGTAAGAGAAAATAGGATTTTAATTACCTACCGGTAAATCCTTTCCTCGTAGTCCATAGAGGATGCTGGGCGTGTGCCCAGCGCTTCGTGATCCTGCAGTGGTTACTTAGTTCAGTACTGCTTAGTTCTTGGTTAAGTACTGTTTTGTTACTTGGTTAAGTAATTTTTGTTTGGCCGTTGCTGGTTAGCTTGGTTTGCCTTGTATGTGTGAGCTGGTGTGAATCTCGCCACTATCTGTGTAATATCCTTCTCTCGAAGTTGTCCGTCTCCTCAAGCACAGTTTCTAGACTGAGTCTGGTAGGAGGGGCATAGAGGGAGGAGCCAGCCGCACTCTCAAACTCTTAAAGTGCCGGTGGCTCCTGGTGGACCAGTCTATACCCCATGGTACTAATGTGGACCCCAGCATCCTCTATGGACTATCAGAAAAGGATTTACCGGTAGGTCCTTAAAATCCTATTTATTTATTTATTTTTTCTTATGAATAGCAAGTGAATGAATTTCTGAAAATTTTGTTTGCCATAACAGAATATGTATAAAGTAGCATATTATAGAAGCTAATTAAGAAAAATCGCAAAACATCTGTAGCTGTGAGGTCTCATTGGATGTGTTGAAATTACAGCTCTGTGGTGCATTTATGGGCAGCCGATCTACACACAAAGAATAGTCTGCTTTCTTTGCTTATGAAAGTTCCCTACTGTTTGGTAATAGGTTGGAGGCAATAATACAGGAAATGACGGGAGGTAAATTTGCAAAGTTACCTCAGGATAGAGGTAGGTATCCTATGCAATCTTCTATACAGCAATTTTTGGAAGCCAGTAGTTTTATGCCAGCATGGCACTGGTGGTAGAAATTGAATACGAATGGTGAGGCAGTCCTTTTGTCAAATCTTCAAAAGAGGCAGTCGAAGATAACTACTATGGGTCTCCTGCATCTGTGCAAATAGGGGACAGTCTTCCGAAATTTATCAAGCATTGGCAGGAATCTGTGTAGAACAGATGAGTTCAGGATAGATTATCTCAAAAGTATATGAAGGAATTGCTGGGGTTCCAAGAAGGAATTTTGTGAAATTTGAGGTTCCAGTTACCTTGAAAGTCACATTGCTATGACCGTATACATAAATTACTGTAGCTCAAAGGCTGTAGAGATTTTGTTCAGTCACCTGAGCTAAATGAAGGTTTTACTTTTGTATATTTCTTTTAGAAAAAGTCCACAAGGGGTTCAGAACTATTCTGGATCTCAGACAGGTTGGTGAAGATAAGGTTTCTCCTGCAGGTTCCACAGGTTATCCACAGGATAACATTGGGATATGAGGTAGCAACAGCGGATTGGCACCAAACAGTCAATGCTTTCGGCCTCCCAGCATGCAATGGGCCTATCCCTATATCCCCGCCTCCTGGCCCAGGCAGTTCAGTTTTTTGTTTGGTGCGGCCGGAGCCGGACCATGGTCAATGGGCTGCAGGATTTTAGCAGCCATAAGCTTTTTTATTATTATATTTTTATAGTCTTACTATATTTCTTGAGCGATCTTTCTGAAAAGCGTCTTATACGAACCTTAGAAAGAGTCACTCCAACAACTCCCCGTCGGGTCGCGACAACGCTTACCCACGTATACAGTGCTGTTTCGGCAGGCGTCTGTGTAGGATGTATTAGCAAGTCCAGCAGACGTTACCAGGTTGTGGCCGGAGCACGGGGAGAAGGTAAGGCATCAGTTCCGCTTAGTAGGTGGAACGCGAGACACAGCCACACCGTTTCGGGATGGAGACTACTGAACAGTTGCTCAGGCAGCTGCCACCTCTGGTGCACCAGCGCTAGGCCTCAGGGATCATAGGCTACAGGGGTAGTATGAGGCCGCGATCCCTAGGGTTGATATCAGCAGTAGGGAGTAAGATGCTCCCTTGGTCGCCCCTCCCCACAGTTCATGACCAGTTTCCTCTGAGTTTCCTGCCATGAACGGAGTTCCCGCTTCCATCTGAGAGACGCTGTGTATCTAAAAGGACCCAGTCGCAGCATAGGCGGCTGTATGACTGGTGTGTCGGTGTTCACTTGGGCTGTGTTCACTGTAGGGTCACGAGGCGATTGTGTAAACTAATAGCATCTGGATCCACTCAGCATTCACAAACATATTGATCGATCCTGAAAGCGGGGTGAAGTCTCTCTCCTGAGCCGGGTGATACAGCACTAAGTCTCTATCTACCTTTGATACGACTAGTTGGATAAGTGCCTGATGCATGTGAGTCTCTAAACTGTTGCTGCTGTTTTCTTTTGCTGTGCAACTGAATACGTCTAAACTCTTATATAAGGTAATGCAGTAATATATGTTTTTCCTACATACTTGAAATGTACCTGTAGCTGAGTATGGGCTCATATTGCTTATTATACTAATGTATAACCTGTGACTGATTGCTAGTGTGTTTGCTGACTTCTGTGTATTCCGATCCTCACTACTGGTGCAAAGCAGGTAGTGATCGGATTGTATGTCACTTTAAATAATTTTAAAGTGATTGCAGTCACAATTTGAGTAGTTAACACTGTCAAGTTGTGTGATTTATTTATCATGTCTAAGAGGCAAGGGTGAGGAGGATACACTCTCCACAGCAGCACCAACACTCATGTCACTCGTTTGTCTTGCAATGCTGGGTTAACCTATCAGGATTTGATTCATAATGGATTATGTGCAAATTGCTTTAGCTTTCACCAAAGCCTCTTGAATAATCTGAGGCAGGTACATGTTCAAGTTGAACCCCCGTGAGCTACTTTTGCATAGACATTATCCAGTATAGCTGAGCGGATAATGCCAGCTCTTATACTAGGGATAGGTTATCCTATTAACCGTTACATGCAACATTCCACCGGGGGGTTATCACATCCAGTACAGGAATCGTCAGCCTCTCAACAGAAACAGGCTGAAAGGCCGGTGGTAAGTTAATCACATAGACATGAAACAAGATCTTCACAATCTACACATTTTTCAGATGAGGACTCATCGCATTCCGGGTCTGCATACAGAGACGAAGAGGAAGGCCTCAGCTCAGTGGACATTCCTCAGCTAATTAGGGCTATGAAAGCCATTCTATCCTTAGAGGAGGCAGCAGAGACTTTGTTAAAATCTAAGGCACCTGTGTTTAAACGTCCCAAAATAGTTAGGACTGAGTTTCCGGGGTCAGAACAGCTGACGGAAATTATGCAGGAGGCTTGGGTTGAACCCAGTAAAAAGTTTAGAGTTCCAAGGAAATGGAATTCCCATTATCCTCTACCGACTGTTTAAAAAGGGAGGTGGCTCCCAAAGTAGATACGCATGTCATCCGATTGGTGCGAAAATCAACATTACCTCTGCCTTCATCATTAAATGATGTCACATATAAGTAAATAGACGGTTTTCTTACAACCATTTTCTCCTTGTCTGTGGCAATCATAAGACCAGCCATGGCTTCAGCCTGAATGGCAAAAGCAGTGGCAGCCTGGGCTGATGCAATGGACCTTTCAATTGCATCTAGAGAGCAAAAATCTGATATTGCACATATCAAACAGGCAGCTATTTTTTTGGGAGAAGCAGATTTGGATATGGGTACAATTGCCTCAGCAGTAGCAGCTTGCAGAGCGGTTTGGCTATGTACATGGAAAGCTGACTCAGAATCCAAGAAGTTCTGGAGTCATTGCCTTTTACTGGAGATATTCTTTTTGGTAAAGAATTAAACAGTATTTTGGAGTCAGAAGCAGACTCCAAAAAAGTGAAGTTTCCTTCCACACACAAATCCAAGCCTAGATTTCCAGCTTTTCGTCCCTTTTGTACTCAAGGAAAAGCAAAAGGAAAGGGTTATGTCAAACAGTCTCAATCTGACAAGTCTGGTAAGACTAAAAAGCATTGGGCTACCAGAGGGTTGGCTTCCAAATCAGAAGATAAGCCATCAGGCTGATGGTGCGGTCCTCCACCTGGGGGACTCCAGGGTGGGAGGCTGACTTCTTCAGTTTGCACAGATTTGGCAGCAGTCTACCACAGATGCCTGGGTGCAAGAAGCGGTACCTCACGGTTATGCGTTTGCTTTCAAGAAACACCCTCCCCAAAGTTTTTTTTGTACTAGCCCGTCTTCAGTGGAAACGAAGGCCAGGGCTTTGCAAGAGGCAGTTCAGAATTTGCTTAGGTCCGGAGTGATAATTACAGTTCCTCCTGCAGAATGAGGACAAGGTTTTTATTCCAACCTGTTTGTAGTCCAGAAGCCAAATGGGTCGTTTATGGCCCATACACAATCGCAAAGTGCGGAACAAGTACATTTGGGTGCCTCTGTTTCATATGGAGACTTTACGTTCCATTATTTTGGCCATGGAGATGGAGGATTTGATGGTATCCCTGAATATCCAGGACGCTTGCCTTCATGTTCCTATAGTACTGTACCATCAGCGCTATCTCAGGTTTGCTATCCTCCAGCAACATTTTCAGTTTCAGGCCCTACCATTTGGACTGGCCACAGCTCCCAGAGTGTTCACCAAAATTATAGTGGTAATGGCATCTTATCTCCGTCAGCAGGGGATAAGGATTTTTCCATACCTCGACGACTTATTAATCCTGGCAAAATATCAGGAATTGCTTCAGTGTCAGTGTCAGACAATAGCTTGTTTGCAGAGACATGGTTGGCTCATAAATTGGTCAAAGTCGTCCCTGGTTCCGTCACAATGGATGACTCACTTGGGGGCTGTGTTGGATTCGAGTCTTCAGAGAGTAATTTTACCAAAGAACAAAATATCTAAAATTCAGTCAAGGATTCAGGATCTGCTACACAGTCATCCATTCACGCAGCAATGCATGTGGTGGGGTTGAAGGTGTCGAGATTCGACATGGTGGAGTATGCTCAGTTTCACTTGAGGCCTCTCCAACATCTGATCCTTTCCAAATGGAATGGTTTTCATCAGACAATAAAAGCGCAGACTATGGTCCTTCCTCTGGAAGTAAGAAGGTCATTAGCCTGGTGGCTTCAGACATCCTATCTGGACAAAGGGAGACCCTTTCTGATATCCGATTGGGAAATTCTGACAACAGTTGCCAGCCTTCAGGGCTGGGGAGTGGTATCAGGAAGGAGTTGCTTCCAGGGGCAGTGGACCAAGGAAGAAAGTTTGCCTGCCAATAAATATTTTGGAACTTCGGGCCATATATATGGCACTTTTTCAGGTAAAGGACATCCTTCAGGGGAAACCAGTGCAAATCCGCTCGGACAATGCAACGGCAGTAGCGTACCTCAACCATCATGGGGGAACTTGCAGCCAAAACGCAATGAAGGAGGTAAGTCGCACGTTAAAGTGGGCAGAACTTCATCATTCAGCCTTGTCCACAGTGTTCTTTCCGGGAGTCCTAAACTGGAAAGCTGATTTTCTCAGTCAACGTGCCATTCATGCAAACAAATGGGCTTTACCGAGGTCTTCCAAATTCTGGTAGACAAGTGGGGGTTACCAGAGATGGATCTCATGGCGTTCCGACAGAACAACAAAGTTCCCTCATACAGGTCAAGAGCAAAGGATCCCAAAGCAATCTTTGTGGATGCCCTGTCAGTGAGATGGGACTTTCGTCCGGCCTATGTGTTTCCACCAATCACCCTGTTACCCAGGATGATGTGAAAAGCAAAACAAGGAAGGGGCGCTGTGACACTAATAGCTCCGGCTTGGCCCAGAAGACATTGGTACATAGATCTGCAAAGGCTGTCAATGGATGTTTCATTCCTACTCCCTCAATGTCCAGATCTACTGTCTCAGGGTCCTTGATATCACAAGCACCTGGATTGACTGTCTTTGACGGCGGGGGCTCTTGAAACTTCCATTCTGAAAGCAAGAGGATTCTCACAACAGGTAATTCAAACAATGCTCAAGAGCAAGGAAACCTCCCCAGCTCGCATTTATCACTGAATATGGCAAGCCTATATTCAGTGGTGCAGTGACCGGAAATTTGATCCTAGGTCTTTCAGAGTTTCCAGAGTCCTAGCATTCCTTCAGGCAGGAATGGACAAAGGTGTAAGGGTGGCTTCCTTGAGAGTGCAAGTGTCGGCATTGACTGGTTCCAAAAGAAAATTGCTAACCTACAGGATGTACGCACTTTTTTTTTCAGGGAATGCTGCACATTCAACCTCCTCTTGTTCCTACTACAGTGCCTTGGAACTTAAGTTTAGTGCTAAAGGTCCTTTAAGTTGCCCCATTTGAACCACTAAAACAAGTGGATCTTGAATGGTTGACAGCTAAAGTTCTCTTTCTACTGGCTATTGCTTCAGCTACAAGAGTATCAGATTTAGGGGAATTGTTATGTCGCCCTCCTTTTCTGATTATTATTTTTTTCTTTTTATCCAGATAGGGCAGTTCTCAGAACCAAATCTGGGTATCTTCCTAAGGTGGTATCTAATTTCCACATTAACAAAGAAATTGTAGTCCCAGCCTTCCAAGGGCCGGACCTTTCTGCGGGAGATGCATTGGTGGACGTAGTCCGTGCTTTAAGGATCTATGTGGATTGTACCAGTGCCATCAGAAAAACAGACACCCTTCATTCTCTATGGATTTCACAAGTGAGGATGGCCTGCTGATAAGCAGACACTGGCGAGGTGGCTTCAAATGACTATTTTAGAAGGATATTCTCAAGCTGATTTCCCTGTTCCAGCTAATGTCTCTGCTCACTCTACTCGTACGGTAGGTCCGTCATGGGCAGCACAAGGTGGTGCTTCAGCAGAACAGATATGTAAGGCAGCCACATGGTTTTCCATTAACATTCATTAGACAATTATGCCTTTGATAACTTTGCATCTCAGTACGCTGAATTCGGGTGAAGGATTCTCCTGTCCAATCAGGAGCATCCCCACCACTGAATTGCTTTGGGACATTCCAGTGTAATCCTGTGGATAACCTGTGGACCCTGCAGGAGAAATATTCATTCTGTTAGACTTGCCGTTGATAACTCTACTTCTCCTAAGTCCACAGGATCTACAGGGATCCCATCCTGACGCACCTGATTTGAGGATCATTTCACTCACTAACCTCTTCTTGTATGGAAGGGTGTGCATGTGTGTTCTTCTCGCCTGATTAGGGCTCTCTATGATGCTCCTGCCTTGAGCTTTGGAAAATAACCGAATTGCCTGAGCTATGAGGCAGGGATATAGGGACGGGCCAATTGCATGTTAAGAGGCAGAAAGCGTTGACCGTTTGGTGCCAATCCGCTGTTGCATATCCCAATGTTATCCTGTGGTTTTAGGAGAAAGAGTTATTAACGGTAAGTCTAGCATAAGGAATATTTTATATGGAAGCACTGAAATCTATTTTGACTTTTTTTATGAAAAGCATATTCTATAGCATCAATACATCTAAAATATGCCTATTTTTATGTTCTGGTATGCAGGGAACATTGAAAATATCTCAGATTCTGCATCCAATGAAAACCTCTTCAGTTCACATGTCTTCACTTCAGGTTGACAACATCCCTGAGAACATTTGCAAAGCTCCTTTGTGGCACTAATTGCTTATAATAAGATAAGGGATAGCAGTTTGGCTGTATTTGAACTTACTATGTTGCAGAAAAGTCAAAAGAAACGGTGAAAGGTGCTGTGGACAGAACAATACAGGTCCCTCAGTCTTACTATTAGATAATAAACTGGGTGAGAAGTCAGTTAAATCCACTTGTATGTAGTCCCTCTGTAACAAGAGAGGTGCAGAAAGATTCAAGAACTGGCTACAGTGGTACAAGCATGCGACAATGTGACACATTACTTCGTTTGTTGGGAATAATATCCTCAAACATAGACATATCGTTTGGGCAAGATGGAGGATGAAAAAGTTACAATGGAACTTGCTAAAGTACAGCCGAGAAGGAACCTTCTTGAATTACCAGTTAAAGCTATGTCAAGCTACAAGAGACTTTGCCTTGATGAACAAGCCCAGATCTAATTACAGAACTCCATTGGCAGAACACTACTGCTTTGTATTTACAATCTATGCAAATGCAACAGGTTAGGGAGTGCATCTATTGCTATAAGGTTTTTGAGGTTTCTAAACTCCCCAGGAGAAGATAAGCTATTCAAACCAGTGAGATGTGGGCAGTTTGGAATGCATTAAATTGCTTTCAAAGTCATGTAATGTATTAATGTATAGCCGTCTAAAAGTATTCTCTGGCAACACGGCGGGGACACCATACATAAATTGACAAGGTGGCACCAAGAGTCTAAAATCTGTTAGAAGTGACCTGAATTTTAGACTGGGCAGACTGTCATCTTAGTTCTTTGTAAGCTCTGTTTGTACCAGGAAAAGACAACTTTGTTGCAGACTTTCTCAGCAGACATGAGGAAGAGGAGGTGGATGCAAAAATATTTCAAGAGATTGTAATAGATGGATCTGATGGGCACTCTTTAGAATGCAAAAAAAAACAAAACCCACTCTCTTTTTCCAGATACCAGCTGCCGTGAACAGGCGGAGTAGATATGTTCTCCCTAGCATGGAAATGCTCAGTGGAATATGCGTTCCCTTTTTTATTCCTATGATTGCTTGTGACATAAATAAATAAAAACCACACCAGAAAAGAGCAAGGTTCCCAACAGTGGTGAGTATATCAGCAGAGAGTCCGTGGGTGTTACCACTCACACAGGTCTATTATACCAAGGGCCACTATTCTATCTAAATATGAAATTTTCATTTGATCGTATGGAAATTGAACATGTGCTATTCAGGAGGAAGTATTAGAGTTTCTATATGATGAGTTGAGAAGGGTCTGACTGTATCAACCATTAAGGTACAGATAGCATCCTTGGGCATGCTCCTGGGTAGGAAACTGTCTGAAGACAATTTTGACAGTTTCCGTCAAGCTATGAAAAGAATACGGCCTTGAGTCAAATCAGTCCTAGCCCCATGGGATTTGAATCTGATACTGAACTTCAGCCAGAAGGATCAGTGAATTACAAGTATTATGGACAGAAGGGCCCTATCTTAATATCTTGCCAGATAAAGTTGTTATTCGAACAAATACAGCTTCTTTACCAAGGATAGTGTCAGCATTTTATTAAATCAGGAAATTATTTTCCCTTTCTTTTTTCCCACAACCTAAAAAGAAGGAAGAAAGGTTGCATGTGCTGGACTTATTACAAGCAATTTTTGTCTGTTTGGACAAGAGTGAAAGACTTTTGGAAAACAAAGTATTTGTTTTTACATGCAGGCATAGAGAAAGATGGTGCACACATGAAGCAAACTGTTGCCAGGTGGATCAAGGAGCTGCCTACTTTAGTGTATGAGGAAAGTGATCATAAAGGTCCAGAAAATCTGAAGGCACACTCAACCAGGGTTGTTGCAACTTCCTGCGTTACGGAGGCTTGGATATCAATAAAAGACATATGTACAGTGGCTACCTGCACGTACAGTATGTTTATACTTTCTCTAGTCACTATGCTCTGGATGTGGCTGGTGCCCACTTTGACAGTGATGTCCTTGAAGGGGCATTGCAATGAATAAAATTGGGTCATTAAGCATGATTTTCTGTCTGTTGGACTATGTTACCCTCCCTATATTATTATACTTTGGTATATCCCAGAGTAATGGCTGCCATGAAGTAGTGTAGAGGAAAATAGCAAATTTTGCTTACCGATCATTTTGTTTCTTCAAGATACTTCATGGCAGACTTTAATATGCCCTCCCTTTTTAGTGTGTTTTTTCACAGGATCGAATGTGAGGCGACGCTTAAAAGACTGAGGAGGAGGGGGAGGAGTGACTCTATATCCCCGAGGTGGGCTGTCCCTGAAGTGTGAAAAAACTTCCTGTCTAGAACTAGGGGATGGGATGTAATCCCAGAGTAATGGCTGCCATGAAGTATCTTGAAGAAACAAAATTATCGGTAAGTATAATTTGGTATTTTTTTTTTACCAGTGATTCTAATTGGATAGCCTTTAAAAAAACATTGGTGAAACATTGTGAAAGTGCAAAAAACAGAGGTTTCTTGCACCTGATATTTTATCTAATGTAATAGGATACCGCCCTTAGTTGTAAAAAGAAAAAAAAAATGATTACAATAAAAATATAGAGCATTTAAAAAAAAAGGAAAAACATACATGAAATAGAACATCCCTTTTTTTTTTTTTTTTTTTTAATCTGCTAGCTGGGTTAACGGCCAGAAATCTGTGCAGTTTCTCAATACACACTTTTAAGCTCTGAAAACAGACACCGATTAAACAGTTGTAATAGCTTTTAAAACCTATACCACACCTCTATATTTAGACATTCCCAACTCTTCTGTAACTGTCTGATTGGAATCTGACCCTGTTTTGAGATGGCCCAACTCCTTTCTACTGTGGGGTGGGGCCACTCAGAATAATGTGTTCCATTTTTTTCTCATAAATGAATGAGCTACTTTAGACATAGAGAGTGTGTGTGTGTGTGTGTGTGTGTGTGTGTGTGTGTGTGTGTGTGTGTGTGTGTGTGTGTGTGTGTATTTATGTATGTATGTGTATATATATGTATATATATATATATATATATATGTTATTTCTCTGACGTCCTAGTGGATGCTGGGAACTCCGTAAGGACCATGGGGAATAGACGGGCTCCGCAGGAGACTGGGCACTCTAAAAGAAAGATTAGGTACTATCTGGTGCGCACTGGCTCCTCCCTCTATGCCCCTCCTCCAGACCTCAGTTAGAATCTGTGCCCGGCCAGAGCTGGATGCACCTAGTGGGCTCTCCTGAGCTTGCTAGAAAGAAAGTATTTGTTAGGTTTTTTATTTTCAGTGAGATCTGCTGGCAACAGACTCACTGCTACGTGGGACTGAGGGGAGAGAAGCAAACCTACCTGCGTGCAGCTAGCTTGTGCTTCTTAGGCTACTGGACACCATTAGCTCCAGAGGGTTCGAACACAGAGCCTGACCTCGATCGTCCGTTCCCGGAGCCGCGCCGCCATCCCCCTTGCAGAGACAGAAGACAGAAGAAGGAGATAAAATCGGCGGCAGAAGACTCCGGTCTTCATTAAGGTAGCGCACAGCACTGCAGCTGTGCGCCATTGCTCCCACTGCACACTACACACTCCGGTCACTGTAGGGTGCAGGGCGCTGGGGGGGGCGCCCTGGGCAGCAATAAAAGTATACCTTTTGGCAATATATACACATAATACAGTATGGAAAACTGTATATGTGTAAAACCCCCGCCATTTTTAGTCAGAAACAGGACAGAAGCCCGCCGCTGAGGGGGCCGGGCCTTCTTCCTCAGCACACCAGCGCCATTTTCTATTCACAGCTCCGCTGGAAGGAAGCTCCCCAGGCTCTCCCCGGCAGTATCCTGGTACACAAAGGGTGAAAAGAGAGGGGGGGGGGCACATAAATTTAGGCGCAAAATTTGTATATACAGCAGCTACTGGGTAAACACTGAGTTGTAGTGTAATCCCTGGGTTATATAGCGCTGGGGTGTGTGCTGGCATACTCTCTCTCTGTCTCTCCAAAGGGCCTTGTGGGGGAACTGTCCTCAAATAGAGCATCCCCTGTGTGTGTGGTGTGTCGGTACGCGTGTGTCGACATGTCTGAGGTAAAAGGCTCCTCTAAGGAGGTGATAGAGCGGATATGTGTGTGAGAGGGTGTCTCCGTCGACAACGCCGACACCTGTTTGGATATGTGTAAGTGCTAAGGTGAATTTATTGCACATAAGGTTAGGGAACAGACAGGAAATCTACCCAGGTCTGTCCCTATGTCACAGAGACTTTCAGAGTCTCTCAATGCTCACTATCCATAATAACAAACACTGGTATCGACATGGAGTTTAACTCCACTGTCGACTAAGATAATGCAAAGTTACAGCCAAGATGGCTAGAAGGTATTCAATATATGATTATTGAAATAAAAGATGATTTGCATATCACTGATGACTCATCTGTCCCTGACACGAGAGTACACATGTTTAAGGGGAAGAATGCTGAGGTAAACTTCCCTCCTCTCATGAGGAAAAAGAGCGGGAATCTCCAGACAAGAGACGGCAGCTTCCCACAAGAGAATTCTCAGGCTGTATCCTTTCCCCACTAGGGCCAGGATATGTTGAGAATCTTCCCCTGGGGTGTCCTGTTTGCACAGACGGTAGCACTTGCTATTCTCGGGGAACCTGCAGATAGCGTGCACATTCTAGTATACTACCCAGACCGGCGATGGTGTCGGCATGGGTATATAGCGCTGTGCAGCGTGGACAGGTACCTTATCAGCAGAGATGAGACCCTAGTATGCAATATAAATATATTAAAGATGCTGTCTTAAGTGATAGATATATAGTTATAAAGCATGCCCAAAGAGACATGAGTATACTGGGTCCTAGAGTCAAAGCTATGTCGATCTCTGTTTGACGTGTCCTGTAGAATATGCATTGGACAGATGATGCCGACTTAAGAGGTATATGGAAGGCTAAGGATTGTGTGGAGAAGGGTTCTCGGGCCTGGTCTCCACAGCTATAGCTGGTAATTCTGCTAGTTTGCCTTATTTCTCTGACGTCCTAAGTGGATGCTGGGACTCCGTAAGGACCATGGGGAATAGCGGCTCCGCAGGAGACTGGGCACAACTAAAGAAAGCTTTAGGACTACCTGGTGTGCACTGGCTCCTCCCACTATGACCCTCCTCCAGACCTCAGTTAGAATCTTGTGCCCGGCTGAGCTGGATGCACACTAGGGGCTCTCCTGAGCTCCTAGAAAGAAAGTATATTTTAGGTTTTTTATTTTACAGTGAGATCTGCTGGCAACAGACTCACTGCAGCGAGGGACTAAGGGGAGAAGAAGCGAACCTACCTGACTGGAGATAGTTTGGGCTTCTTAGGCTACTGGACACCATTAGCTCCAGAGGGATCGAACACAGGACCCGACCTCGATCGTTCGGTCCCGGAGCCGCGCCGCCGTCCCCCTTACAGAGCCGGAAGCAAGAAGTGGTCCGGAAAATCGGCAGGCAGAAGACCACGGTCTTCAACAAGGTAGTGCACAGCACTGCAGCTGTGCGCCATTGCTCCTCATGCACACCTCACACTCCGGTCACTGATGGGTGCAGGGCGCTGGGGGGGGGGGGGCTGGCAAATCATCACAATATATAGTCCCAGGGCTATATATGTGATAAATTACCCCTGCCAGAATCCATAAAAAAAGCGGGAGAAAAGTCAGCCGAAAAAGGGGCGGGGCTATCTCCCTCAGCACACTGGCGCCATTTTTTCTTCACAGTGCAGCTGGAAGACTGCTCCCCAGGCTCTCCCCTGTAGTTTTCAGGCTCAAAGGGTTAAAAAGAGAGGGGGGGCACTAAATTTAGGCGCAATATGTGTATACAAGCAGCTATTGGGGGAAAAATCACTCAGTTATAGTGTTAATCCCTGCATTATATAGCGCTCTGGTGTGTGCTGGCATACTCTCTCTCTGTCTCCCCAAAGGACTTTGTGGGGTCCTGTCCTCAGTCAGAGCATTCCCTGTGTGTGTGCGGTGTGTCGGTACGGCTGTTGTTATGATTCCAGCACTCTGGTCTGAGGAGATTTTATAACAAGGACCTGAGCACTGGAACGTAATGCTGGGAAAGGAAGTGGGAATGGAAAATAGCCCCTTGCGCCCTAACTCCATTGTCTCGCCCGTGTTATCAGAAATCCCTTGCGAGACTATGGTTGCTTGAGCCCATGGCAGTCGCGTTTGAAGGGCGGATTACGTCTGCCCAACTCCAATGCCCCCTCAGGTCTTAATGGGAGACAAAGGGAAATCCGAGACAGGGTGATGACAAGGGGCCCTCTAACTCAGCAACAAGGCCAGGGGCTAAGGTAACTTAAAACTAGAATATGTGCGGAAAAACCGCCAGGGAAAAGGACAACCAAAATACCCACTTGTCCACTCTCCTACCCGGCACCGCCGAGTTCCGGAGAGGACTTGTGGAAGCGGAACCCTCCGCAATGCTCCGAAACAGAATACAAAAATAAAGCGGGCTGAGCCGCAGCACACGGCAGAGCCGCAACTCACGAACACCACACGAGATTATCTGGCGACCGTGGCGGACAATAGAGGACCAGAGACTTCTTGGGATGAGATGACAACTCCAAGATTCAGGAACCCTGAGGACAGGAATGACCGGACACAGCAGGACTGTAACAGACGTTCAGCAAACCTAAGCAGCATGCAGGAAGCTATTACCGGCGTCTGTGTGAAGCACTGAGAAAGTATTTAACAGGGAGTCCTCCAATCAGATGTTACAGAGCCAAATTAGAAAACATGCCGTGCAGCTGCCAGGCTGCACGAGCAGAGACAAGTGTGTGTATGATTTATTGATTGACCCAGCAACGGGGAACGCGGTCCGCCCGTGGTGTCCCCGTTGCTAGGGTCCGGGCGGCTCAGCACGCCTGGCGTCCCTGCGTTACTAGGGAGCTGGTGGCTACGCGCGCACGGCGTCCCAGCGTTGCTAGGGACCCGGCGGCTAGCACGCTCGGCGTCCCTAGTAGCTAGGCGCCGGGCCGCGAGGGCATCGCGGACCCCGGCGCCTAACAGTACCCCCCCCTTGAGGAGGGGTCAAAGAACCCCCAAAGCCAGGTTTCTGAGGAAATTCTCGAAAAAATGCCCTCTTGAGCCTAGGGGCATGAAGATCCTTATCCAGGACCCAAGACCTTTCCTCCGGACCATAGCCTTTCCAGTGAACTAAAAAATAAAGCCGACCCCGGGACAATTTAGAGTCAAGAACTTTCTCTACCAAGAATTCCTGTTGTCCCCGTACATCCACTGGAGATCTACCCTGAGAGATCCTCCGAGGAAATCTACTGGAAGAAACGTATTGTTTCAACAGGGAACAATGAAAAGTATTTCCAATTTTAAGAGATCTTGGTAAACGTAGCCGAAAGGCAACTGGGTTGGCCTTCTTAATAATAAGAAACGGTCCAATAAATTTGGGTCCCAGTCTAGCCGAGGATTATCGAAGCCTGATGTTGCGAGTCGACAACCACACCTTATCTCCCACCTTAAAAGTGCAAGGACGTCGGAGCCTGTCAGAAAATTTCTTCTCTCGGAAGGCCGCTTTTCTGAGAGCAAGGTGCACTTTTTTCCAAATAGCTCTGAGATGGGAGGTCAAGGTTAGCGAGGAGACTGGAGAATGATAAAAAAAAGAATTGGCTCTGGGGTGAAAACCAAAAACTGAAAAGAACGGAGACTCTTTGGTGGAGGAATGACAAGAGTTATTGTAAGCAAATTCAGCCAAAGGGAGAAACTCAGACCAATCATTCTGGAGTTTGGCTGAATACAGATGCAAATATTGTTTTAATGACTGGTTGACTCGTTCGGTTTGCCCGTTAGACTGTGGGTGGTAACCAGATGTTAAAGACAGTGTCATCTTCAATGAGGCACAAAAACATTTCCAGAATTGTGCGATGAATTGTGGACCCCGATCAGAAACAATATCAGTGGGCAACCCATGAAGCCTGAACACATGGCGGAGGAACAAAACTGCCAACCCTTGAGCAGAAGGCAATCGGGGAAGAGCAACAAAATGAGCCATTTTACTAAAACGGTCCACTACCACCCAAATGACTCGGAATCCGGCTGAAAGGGGAAGGTCAACCACAAAATCCATGGAAATATGAGACCATGGCCTGAGAGGAACAGCTAAAGGCATGAGTTGCCCGATAGGCAACGAACGAGGAACCTTATGCTGTGCACAAACCTGACATGAATGAACGAATTCCTTATCGTCTTTAGAAAGACTAGGCCACCACACTGAGCGAGAGACTAACTCCAATGTCTTAGTGATTCCCGTATGCCCTGAGACTTTGCTGTCATGAAATTCAGTTAAAACCGTGGCTCTCAAAAATTCAGGGACATAAAGACGAACAGCAGGAGTAAGTCTAGGAGCTTGGTGTTGAAGCTGGTTTAACTGGGTAAATAAATCCTGTGTGAGGCCTGCCCGGATGACCGAAGATGGAAGTATGGAGGTAACAACAGGATTGCTATTGTGAACCGGAAGAAAGCTACGTGACAGGGCATCAGCTTTTGTATTCTTGGAACCAGGCCTGAAAGTGATTATAAACCTGAAATGAGTAAAAAATAATGCCCAACGTGCCTGCCGAGCATTAAGCCGTTTAGCTGATTCAATATATTGCAGGTTCTTATGGTCAGTCAAAACCGAAATAGTATGTTTAGCTCCCTCCAGCCAATGCCTCCACTCCTCGAAAGCCCATTTCACCGCCAGTAACTCCCGATTACCAACGTCATAGTTGGATTCAGCGGAGGAGAATTTCCTGGACATAAAGGCACAAGGATGTAACTCCAGTGACTCCGGATCCTCTTGAGAAAGGACAGCCCCCACTCCAACCTCTGAGGCATCAACCTCCACAACAAAAGGCAATTCTGGATTAGGATGTCTGAGGACTGGAGCCGAGACAAAGGCTTGTTTCAAGGCCTGGAAGGACAATTCGGCTTCATGCGACCAGTTGGTAGGATCCTCCCCTTTTTTTGTCAGAGCTACTATGGGAGCAACCAGGTCAGAAAAAAGAATGAATGAACCTCCTATAATAATTCGCAAACCCTAAAAAGCGCTGAATTGCTTTTAAATTAGTGGGTTGCGCCCAATTAAGGATGGCCTGGAGCTTCTTTGGTTCCATGGAAAATCCCTGAGGAGAAATTATGTACCCTAAAAAAGATACTTCCGTGACGTGAAAATCACACTTCTCCAGCTTGGCATACAAATGATTCTCACGTAACTTTTGAAGAACCAGACGCACCTGGGTAACATGTTGTTCCATCGATTCAGAAAAAATCAAGATGTCGTCTAAATAAACGACCACGAATTTCCCTAGGAAGTCACGGAGAACATCGTTAATAAGGTCTTGAAAAACTGCCAGAGCGTTAGACAGGCCGAACGGCATCACCAGGTATTCGTAGTGACCCGACTGAGTGCTGAAAGACGTCTTCCACTCATCCCCAGATTTAATTCGGATGAGATTGTAAGATCCTCTAAGGTCAATTTTAGAAAAAATCACAGCAGAACATAACTGATCAAAAAGTACAGAAATCAACGGCAAAGGATAGGTGTTTTTAACGGAGATCTTATTCAGGGCTCTAAAATCAATGCATGGTCTGAGGGAGCCATCTTTTTTCTCCACAAAGAAAAAACCTGCACTTAAAGGAGATTTTGATAGTCTAATAAATCCCTTCTTTAGGCTTTCCTGAATATAATTATTCATGGCCGTAGTTTCTGGCCCGGACAAAGCATATAATCTCCCCTTAGGCAAAGTGGCACCTGGAACTAGCTCAATTGCACAATCATAAGGCCGATGGGGAGGCAGAATGTCCGCATTGCCTTTAGAGAAGACATCGGCAAACTCTTGGTATTCCACAGGAATGAGTTCTGGAATGATTGCTGCAACTCTGATTGGATATGAAATACATTCCTTAGCACAAAATGTACCCCATTGGGAAATCTCCCCGGACCGCCAATCAATGGTGGGATTATGAAAGGCCAGCCAAGGGTGACCCAGAACAACAGGAACTGCCGGACAATGTGTAAGGTAAAATTCAATATTTTCGGAATGTAAGGCTCCTACGGTAAGTACTACTGGAGGTGTACGGTGAGTAATTATCCCATTAGAAAGCGGACCCCCATCTAAGCCGTGCATGGTGATACATCTCTCTAATGGTAACTGCGGAATGCCTAAGGTCTTAGCCCAAGTTAAATCCATAAAGTTTCCTGCAGCTCCACTGTCGACAAAAGCCGACACCAAAGAACTGAGGCTGCCAAACGAAACCTTAACAGGGACTAAGAGAGAGTTGTTCGAGGAGATAAGCTGCAGACCTAAGTGAACCCCCTCACAATTCACTTGGTCAAAGCGTTTCCCGACTTGTTCGGGCAATTACGAGCAAAATGTCCCTTACAACCACAGTATAAACAAAGACCGGAATTTTGTCTTCTGGTTTTCTCTTCAGGAGACAGCCGGGAGAGACCCATCTGCATGGGCTCCTCGACGTCCTCTGGAATGGAATATACACAAGGACTAGACCTTACAGATGCTCCTCTTTCAGCCCTCCGCTCTCTGAGACGACGATCAATCTTTATAGCAAGCTCCATGAGCTTATCGAGAGTCTCAGGAGCGGGGTACTGGAGGAGGCTGTCTTTAATAGATTCAGATAAACCGAGGCGAAACTGACTGCGCAGGGCAGGGTCATTCCAGCCACAGTCGTTCGACCAATGGCGAAATTCGGTACAATAAACCTCCGCAGGATTTCTTCCTTGTTTGAGAGCGTGCAGCTGACTCTCAGCGGACGCCTCTCTATCTGGGTCATCATACAAAAGCCCTAAAGACTTAAAAAAGGCGTCTATTTATTTATTATTTATTTATTAACAGTTTCTTATATAGCGCAGCATATTACAACAGTAATAGAACAAAACTGGGTAAAAACAGACAGACAGAGGTAGGAAGGCCCTGCTCGCAAGCTTACAATCTATAGGGAAATAGGCATAGCTACACAAGGATTGATGCTAACTATTGCATAATGGTCCACCAGATTGCTAGGTTCTAATGGGTTGTATGATGATACCCCACAAAGTTATCCAAGTGTCAGGAGGGTGTGAGACTAAAGAAAGACAAGATATGTGATGTTATGAATATTCTACAGAGGATGTAATTAGATAGGGAAGCACTGAAGGTTATGTGGGTGGGTCTGGAATTTGATAGGCTTGTCTGAAGAGATGAGTTTTCAGGGAACATTTAAAGGTTTGGAGACTAGAGGCGAGTCTTACTGTGCGTGGGAGGGCATTCCACAGAGTGGGTGAAGCCCGGATAAAGTCCTGTAATTTTGAGTTTGAACAAGTAATGCGTGTGGATGAGAGACGTAGATCTTGTGCAGAGCGGAGAGGTCGGGTAGGGAGATATTTTGAGATGAGTGAAGAGATGTATGTTGGTGCAGTTTGGTTAATAGCCTTGTATGTGAGTAAAAGTATTTTATATTTAATACGGTAGAATACCGGTAACCAATGGAGGGACTGACAGAGCGGATCTGCAGACGATGAACGTCTGGCAAGGAAGATTAGCCTCGCAGCTGCATTCAAAATGGATTGTAGTGGTGAGAGCCTATGTTTGGGAAGACCAGTCAGGAGACTATTACAATAATCAATGCGGGAGATAATGAGAGCATGGATTAGAGTTTTTGCTGTGTCTTGTGTAAGATAAGGGCGTATTTTGGATATGTTTCTTAGATGTATGTAACATGATCTTGAGACAGATTGAATGTGGGTAACAAAGGACAGTTCAGAGTCAAGAATGACACCTAGGCAGCGAGCTTGTGGGGTAGGGGTGATTGCAGAGTTCTCAACAGTGATAGAGATATCAGGTTGGAAACTACTATTGGCCGGTGGAAATATAATTAATTCTGTTTTGGAAATATTAAGTTTGAGGTGGCGAGATGTCATCCAAGATGAAATGGCAGAAAGGCATTCAGTGACACGGCCCAATACAGATGGTGACAAATCAGGGGAGGATAGGTAGATTTGAGTATCATCCGCATACAGATGGTACTGAAATCCGAAAGAGTTGATTAGTTTGCCAAGAGATGTGGTATAGATAGAGAAAAGCAGAGGACCTAGGACTGAGCCTTGCGGTACTCCAACTGAGAGAGGTAGCGAAGGAGAGGTGGAATCAGAGAAATGAACACTGAAGGAGCGATTAGATAGGTAGGATGAGAACCAAGAAAGGGCTGTGTCCTGAATACCTAGGGATTGTAGTGTTTGTATGAGAAGAGAGTGGTCAACAGTGTCAAAAGCAGCAGAGAGATCAAGGAGAATAAGGAGAGAGAAATGTCCTTTAGATTTAGCAGTGACCAAATCATTCACAACCTTAGTCAGTGCTGTCTCTGTGGAGTGTTGGGCACGAAATCCTGACTGAAGTGGGTCCAGTAGGCTGTGTGAGTTAAGAAAGTGTGTGAGGCGAGTGTAGGCAAGTCTCTCCAGTAGCTTGGAGGGGCATGGGAGCTGAGAGATGGGACGGTAGTTAGAGAGAGAGTTCGGGTCAGAGTTTTGTTTTTTCAGAATGGGAGTAATCACTGCATGCTTGTATAGAGAAGGAAAGATACCAGTAGACAGGGAGAGATTACAGATTTTCGTTAAGGTTGGGATGAGCACAGTAGACAGAGCTTTACTAATTTGTGAGGGTATAGAGTCAAGGGGAGAGGTATTAGAGTAGGCAGATGAAAAGAGTGCAGATACTTCATCTTCATTTGTAGGATCAAAAGAAGAGAAGGTGTTAGAGGGTTCAGGCAGGGAATTGAGCAGGTCACTTGCTGTGGAAGAGCATACCATTTCATTTCGGATCTTGTCAATCTTGTCCTTGAAATAGGAAGCAAGATCTTGCGCACTGACAGTGGCTGGTGGGTTAGGTGAGGGAGGGACAAGAAGTGATTTAAATGTATTAAAAAGTCGCTTGGGGTTAGAGGCTTGAGCAGAGATGAGAGATTGAAAATATGTTTGTTTGGCAGTGTCCAGAGCAGTACGATAAGAGTGGTAGGTGGTCTTATATGTGAGAAAGTCACTTGAACTACGAGATTTACGCCACTGGCGTTCAAATTTTCGTGAGAGTTTTTGTAAGTGTCTAGTGTATTTAGAGTGCCACGGTTGACATCTAAGTCTACGTGGAGTGTGATGGGTAGCTGGAGCCACTTCATCAAGTGCTGTTACTAGAGTTTGGTTAAGGTGTGACACAGCAGTCTCTGGAGAGGTGAATGTAGAAATTGGTGAAAGCAGTGGTTGCAGAGAGGTAGATAGTTGTTGAAAATTAATAGCGTTAATATTTCTGCGGGTAAGAGGTGTCCTTGTAGACTTTAGGGACATGGAGTTTGAAGTAATGGAGGAGAGCATGCATGTGATAAGGTTGTGATCTGAGAGAGGGAAAGGAGTGTTAGTGAGTTCAGAAACAGAGCATAGTCTGGTGAATACAAAATCAAGGCAGTGGCCCTCCTGATGAGTAGGGGAGTCAGTCCATTGGGAGAGGCCAAGAGAGGAGGTTAGAGAGAGTAGTTTAGAGGCATGGGGAGATTGTGGACTGTCAATAGAGAGATTGAAATCACCCATAATGATGGTGGAGATGTCAGAGGATAGAAAGTGAGGGAGCCATGCAGAAAAATCTTCCAGAAACTTCTTGGGTTGCCCAGGTGGGCGATAGATAGCTGCAACACGCAGAGAGAAAGGGGTGAAAATCCTAATAGAGTGTACTTCAAAGGATGTAAATGTGAGTGAGGGAACAGGTGGTAAAACAATGTGCGTGTAACATTTGGATAGTAATATTCCAACACCCCCTCCTTTGATGTTACCAGGCCTGGGGGTGTGTGTGAAGTCTACAGATAACAACGCAGGATCCTCTGTTCTTAAACCAAATGCCCAGGTCTGAGGATCCCCCTGGAGTAAAGAAATAATTATCCCAACCCGCTGAGATTCATTACCAGAGGATGTTGGTCTTAAACGAAAATAAAGTTTACAGGATTCTTTAAAATTAAAAAATTATTTTCTATCACCGGAAAAACGGTCGGGCAAATGCATCTTTGGTTCAGGGACTACCTGGTTCAGGGAGGCTCGCAAAAGATCTTCCTGCGATCTCACCCGAAGAGAAAGATCCTGAACCATCTGAGTAAGTTCTTGAATCTGGTTTACTAAAAGCTGACCGGGATTCGGCCCTAAACCTGACGGATTCATGAGGCCGATAAACTCTCACAAAAACTGAATGAGAAAAAATTAAACCCCGTTTAATTTTAAGTTTTGGTTTGGGCCGGTAATAATGTTATGATTCCAGCACTCTGGTCTGAGGAGATTTTATAACAAGGACCTGAGCACTGGAACGTAATGCTGGGAAAGGAAGTGGGAATGGAAAATAGCCCCTTGCGCCCTAACTCCATTGTCTCGCCCGTGTTATCAGAAATCCCTTGCGAGACTATGGTTGCTTGAGCCCATGGCAGCCGCGTTTGAAGGGCGGATTACGTCTGCCCAACTCCGATGCCCCCTCAGGTCTTAATGGGAGACAAAGGGAAATCCGAGACAGGGTGATGACAAGGGGCCCTCTAACTCAGCAACAAGGCCAGGGGCTAAGGTAACTTAAAACTAGAATATGTGCGGAAAAACCGCCAGGGAAAAGGACAACCAAAATACCCACTTGTCCACTCTCCTACCCGGCACCGCCGAGTTCCGGAGAGGACTTGTGGAAGCGGAACCCTCCGCAATGCTCCGAAACAGAATACAAAAATAAAGCGGGCTGAGCCGCAGCACACGGCAGAGCCGCAACTCACGAACACCACACGAGATTATCTGGCGACCGTGGCGGACAATAGAGGACCAGAGACTTCTTGGGATGAGATGACAACTCCAAGATTCAGGAACCCTGAGGACAGGAATGACCGGACACAGCAGGACTGTAACAGACGTTCAGCAAACCTAAGCAGCATGCAGGAAGCTATTACCGGCGTCTGTGTGAAGCACTGAGAAAGTATTTAACAGGGAGTCCTCCAATCAGATGTTACAGAGCCAAATTAGAAAACATGCCGTGCAGCTGCCAGGCTGCACGAGCAGAGACAAGTGTGTGTATGATTTATTGATTGACCCAGCAACGGGGAACGCGGTCCGCCCGTGGTGTCCCCGTTGCTAGGGTCCGGGCGGCTCAGCACGCCTGGCGTCCCTGCGTTACTAGGGAGCTGGTGGCTACGCGCGCACGGCGTCCCAGCGTTGCTAGGGACCCGGCGGCTAGCACGCTCGGCGTCCCTAGTAGCTAGGCGCCGGGCCGCGAGGGCATCGCGGACCCCGGCGCCTAACAGTACCCCCCCCCTTGAGGAGGGGTCAAAGAACCCCCAAAGCCAGGTTTCTGAGGAAATTCTCGAAAAAATGCCCTCTTGAGCCTAGGGGCATGAAGATCCTTATCCAGGACCCAAGACCTTTCCTCCGGACCATAGCCTTTCCAGTGAACTAAAAAATAAAGCCGACCCCGGGACAATTTAGAGTCAAGAACTTTCTCTACCAAGAATTCCTGTTGTCCCCGTACATCCACTGGAGATCTACCCTGAGAGATCCTCCGAGGAAATCTACTGGAAGAAACGTATTGTTTCAACAGGGAACAATGAAAAGTATTTCCAATTTTAAGAGATCTTGGTAAACGTAGCCGAAAGGCAACTGGGTTGGCCTTCTTAATAATAAGAAACGGTCCAATAAATTTGGGTCCCAGTCTAGCCGAGGATTATCGAAGCCTGATGTTGCGAGTCGACAACCACACCTTATCTCCCACCTTAAAAGTGCAAGGACGTCGGAGCCTGTCAGAAAATTTCTTCTCTCGGAAGGCCGCTTTTCTGAGAGCAAGGTGCACTTTTTTCCAAATAGCTCTGAGATGGGAGGTCAAGGTTAGCGAGGAGACTGGAGAATGATAAAAAAAAGAATTGGCTCTGGGGTGAAAACCAAAAACTGAAAAGAACGGAGACTCTTTGGTGGAGGAATGACAAGAGTTATTGTAAGCAAATTCAGCCAAAGGGAGAAACTCAGACCAATCATTCTGGAGTTTGGCTGAATACAGATGCAAATATTGTTTTAATGACTGGTTGACTCGTTCGGTTTGCCCGTTAGACTGTGGGTGGTAACCAGATGTTAAAGACAGTGTCATCTTCAATGAGGCACAAAAACATTTCCAGAATTGTGCGATGAATTGTGGACCCCGATCAGAAACAATATCAGTGGGCAACCCATGAAGCCTGAACACATGGCGGAGGAACAAAACTGCCAACCCTTGAGCAGAAGGCAATCGGGGAAGAGCAACAAAATGAGCCATTTTACTAAAACGGTCCACTACCACCCAAATGACTCGGAATCCGGCTGAAAGGGGAAGGTCAACCACAAAATCCATGGAAATATGAGACCATGGCCTGAGAGGAACAGCTAAAGGCATGAGTTGCCCGATAGGCAACGAACGAGGAACCTTATGCTGTGCACAAACCTGACATGAATGAACGAATTCCTTATCGTCTTTAGAAAGACTAGGCCACCACACTGAGCGAGAGACTAACTCCAATGTCTTAGTGATTCCCGTATGCCCTGAGACTTTGCTGTCATGAAATTCAGTTAAAACCGTGGCTCTCAAAAATTCAGGGACATAAAGACGAACAGCAGGAGTAAGTCTAGGAGCTTGGTGTTGAAGCTGGTTTAACTGGGTAAATAAATCCTGTGTGAGGCCTGCCCGGATGACCGAAGATGGAAGTATGGAGGTAACAACAGGATTGCTATTGTGAACCGGAAGAAAGCTACGTGACAGGGCATCAGCTTTTGTATTCTTGGAACCAGGCCTGAAAGTGATTATAAACCTGAAACGAGTAAAAAATAATGCCCAACGTGCCTGCCGAGCATTAAGCCGTTTAGCTGATTCAATATATTGCAGGTTCTTATGGTCAGTCAAAACCGAAATAGTATGTTTAGCTCCCTCCAGCCAATGCCTCCACTCCTCGAAAGCCCATTTCACCGCCAGTAACTCCCGATTACCAACGTCATAGTTGGATTCAGCGGAGGAGAATTTCCTGGACATAAAGGCACAAGGATGTAACTCCAGTGACTCCGGATCCTCTTGAGAAAGGACAGCCCCCACTCCAACCTCTGAGGCATCAACCTCCACAACAAAAGGCAATTCTGTATTAGGATGTCTGAGGACTGGAGCCGAGACAAAGGCTTGTTTCAAGGCCTGGAAGGACAATTCGGCTTCATGCGACCAGTTGGTAGGATCCTCCCCTTTTTTTGTCAGAGCTACTATGGGAGCAACCAGGTCAGAAAAAGAATGAATGAACCTCCTATAATAATTCGCAAACCCTAAAAAGCGCTGAATTGCTTTTAAATTAGTGGGTTGCGCCCAATTAAGGATGGCCTGGAGCTTCTTTGGTTCCATGGAAAATCCCTGAGGAGAAATTATGTACCCTAAAAAAGATACTTCCGTGACGTGAAAATCACACTTCTCCAGCTTGGCATACAAATGATTCTCACGTAACTTTTGAAGAACCAGACGCACCTGGGTAACATGTTGTTCCATCGATTCAGAAAAAATCAAGATGTCGTCTAAATAAACGACCACGAATTTCCCTAGGAAGTCACGGAGAACATCGTTAATAAGGTCTTGAAAAACTGCCGGAGCGTTAGACAGGCCGAACGGCATCACCAGGTATTCGTAGTGACCCGACTGAGTGCTGAAAGACGTCTTCCACTCATCCCCAGATTTAATTCGGATGAGATTGTAAGATCCTCTAAGGTCAATTTTAGAAAAAATCACAGCAGAACATAACTGATCAAAAAGTACAGAAATCAACGGCAAAGGATAGGTGTTTTTAACGGAGATCTTATTCAGGGCTCTAAAATCAATGCATGGTCTGAGGGAGCCATCTTTTTTCTCCACAAAGAAAAAACCTGCACTTAAAGGAGATTTTGATGGTCTAATAAATCCCTTCTTTAGGCTTTCCTGAATATAATTATTCATGGCCGTAGTTTCTGGCCCGGACAAAGCATATAATCTCCCCTTAGGCAAAGTGGCACCTGGAACTAGCTCAATTGCACAATCATAAGGCCGATGGGGAGGCAGAATGTCCGCATTGCCTTTAGAGAAGACATCGGCAAACTCTTGGTATTCCACAGGAATGAGTTCTGGAATGATTGCTGCAACTCTGATTGGATATGAAATACATTCCTTAGCACAAAATGTACCCCATTGGGAAATCTCCCCGGACCGCCAATCAATGGTGGGATTATGAAAGGCCAGCCAAGGGTGACCCAGAACAACAGGAACTGCCGGACAATGTGTAAGGTAAAATTCAATATTTTCGGAATGTAAGGCTCCTACGGTAAGTACTACTGGAGGTGTACGGTGAGTAATTATCCCATTAGAAAGCGGACCCCCATCTAAGCCGTGCATGGTGATACATCTCTCTAATGGTAACTGCGGAATGCCTAAGGTCTTAGCCCAAGTTAAATCCATAAAGTTTCCTGCAGCTCCACTGTCGACAAAAGCCGACACCAAAGAACTGAGGCTGCCAAACGAAACCTTAACAGGGACTAAGAGAGAGTTGTTCGAGGAGATAAGCTGCAGACCTAAGTGAACCCCCTCACAATTCACTTGGTCAAAGCGTTTCCCGACTTGTTCGGGCAATTACGAGCAAAATGTCCCTTACAACCACAGTATAAACAAAGACCGGAATTTTGTCTTCTGGTTTTCTCTTCAGGAGACAGCCGGGAGAGACCCATCTGCATGGGCTCCTCGACGTCCTCTGGAATGGAATATACACAAGGACTAGACCTTACAGATGCTCCTCTTTCAGCCCTCCGCTCTCTGAGACGACGATCAATCTTTATAGCAAGCTCCATGAGCTTATCGAGAGTCTCAGGAGCGGGGTACTGGAGGAGGCTGTCTTTAATAGATTCAGATAAACCGAGGCGAAACTGACTGCGCAGGGCAGGGTCATTCCAGCCACAGTCGTTCGACCAATGGCGAAATTCGGTACAATAAACCTCCGCAGGATTTCTTCCTTGTTTGAGAGCGTGCAGCTGACTCTCAGCGGACGCCTCTCTATCTGGGTCATCATACAAAAGCCCTAAAGACTTAAAAAAGGCGTCTATTTATTTATTATTTATTTATTAACAGTTTCTTATATAGCGCAGCATATTACAACAGTAATAGAACAAAACTGGGTAAAAACAGACAGACAGAGGTAGGAAGGCCCTGCTCGCAAGCTTACAATCTATAGGGAAATAGGCATAGCTACACAAGGATTGATGCTAACTATTGCATAATGGTCCACCAGATTGCTAGGTTCTAATGGGTTGTATGATGATACCCCACAAAGTTATCCAAGTGTCAGGAGGGTGTGAGACTAAAGAAAGACAAGATATGTGATGTTATGAATATTCTACAGAGGATGTAATTAGATAGGGAAGCACTGAAGGTTATGTGGGTGGGTCTGGAATTTGATAGGCTTGTCTGAAGAGATGAGTTTTCAGGGAACATTTAAAGGTTTGGAGACTAGAGGCGTGTCTTACTGTGCGTGGGAGGGCATTCCACAGAGTGGGTGAAGCCCGGATAAAGTCCTGTAATTTTGAGTGTGAACAAGTAATGCGTGTGGATGAGAGACGTAGATCTTGTGCAGAGCGGAGAGGTCGGGTAGGGAGATATTTTGAGATGAGTGAAGAGATGTATGTTGGTGCAGTTTGGTTAATAGCCTTGTATGTGAGTAAAAGTATTTTATATTTAATACGGTAGAATACCGGTAACCAATGGAGGGACTGACAGAGCGGATCTGCAGACGATGAACGTCTGGCAAGGAAGATTAGCCTCGCAGCTGCATTCAAAATGGATTGTAGTGGTGAGAGCCTATGTTTGGGAAGACCAGTCAGGAGACTATTACAATAATCAATGCGGGAGATAATGAGAGCATGGATTAGAGTTTTTGCTGTGTCTTGTGTAAGATAAGGGCGTATTTTGGATATGTTTCTTAGATGTATGTAACATGATCTTGAGACAGATTGAATGTGGGTAACAAAGGACAGTTCAGAGTCAAGAATGACACCTAGGCAGCGAGCTTGTGGGGTAGGGGTGATTGCAGAGTTCTCAACAGTGATAGAGATATCAGGTTGGAAACTACTATTGGCCGGTGGAAATATAATTAATTCTGTTTTGGAAATATTAAGTTTGAGGTGGCGAGATGTCATCCAAGATGAAATGGCAGAAAGGCATTCAGTGACACGGCCCAATACAGATGGTGACAAATCAGGGGAGGATAGGTAGATTTGAGTATCATCCGCATACAGATGGTACTGAAATCCGAAAGAGTTGATTAGTTTGCCAAGAGATGTGGTATAGATAGAGAAAAGCAGAGGACCTAGGACTGAGCCTTGCGGTACTCCAACTGAGAGAGGTAGCGAAGGAGAGGTGGAATCAGAGAAATGAACACTGAAGGAGCGATTAGATAGGTAGGATGAGAACCAAGAAAGGGCTGTGTCCTGAATACCTAGGGATTGTAGTGTTTGTATGAGAAGAGAGTGGTCAACAGTGTCAAAAGCAGCAGAGAGATCAAGGAGAATAAGGAGAGAGAAATGTCCTTTAGATTTAGCAGTGACCAAATCATTCACAACCTTAGTCAGTGCTGTCTCTGTGGAGTGTTGGGCACGAAATCCTGACTGAAGTGGGTCCAGTAGGCTGTGTGAGTTAAGAAAGTGTGTGAGGCGAGTGTAGGCAAGTCTCTCCAGTAGCTTGGAGGGGCATGGGAGCTGAGAGATGGGACGGTAGTTAGAGAGAGAGTTCGGGTCAGAGTTTTGTTTTTTCAGAATGGGAGTAATCACTGCATGCTTGTATAGAGAAGGAAAGATACCAGTAGACAGGGAGAGATTACAGATTTTCGTTAAGGTTGGGGATGAGCACAGTAGACAGAGCTTTACTAATTTGTGAGGGTATAGAGTCAAGGGGAGAGGTATTAGAGTAGGCAGATGAAAAGAGTGCAGATACTTCATCTTCATTTGTAGGATCAAAAGAAGAGAAGGTGTTAGAGGGTTCAGGCAGGGAATTGAGCAGGTCACTTGCTGTGGAAGAGCATACCATTTCATTTCGGATCTTGTCAATCTTGTCCTTGAAATAGGAAGCAAGATCTTGCGCACTGACAGTGGCTGGTGGGTTAGGTGAGGGAGGGACAAGAAGTGATTTAAATGTATTAAAAAGTCGCTTGGGGTTAGAGGCTTGAGCAGAGATGAGAGATTGAAAATATGTTTGTTTGGCAGTGTCCAGAGCAGTACGATAAGAGTGGTAGGTGGTCTTATATGTGAGAAAGTCACTTGAACTACGAGATTTACGCCACTGGCGTTCAAATTTTCGTGAGAGTTTTTGTAAGTGTCTAGTGTATTTAGAGTGCCACGGTTGACATCTAAGTCTACGTGGAGTGTGATGGGTAGCTGGAGCCACTTCATCAAGTGCTGTTACTAGAGTTTGGTTAAGGTGTGACACAGCAGTCTCTGGAGAGGTGAATGTAGAAATTGGTGAAAGCAGTGGTTGCAGAGAGGTAGATAGTTGTTGAAAATTAATAGCGTTAATATTTCTGCGGGTAAGAGGTGTCCTTGTAGACTTTAGGGACATGGAGTTTGAAGTAATGGAGGAGAGCATGCATGTGATAAGGTTGTGATCTGAGAGAGGGAAAGGAGTGTTAGTGAGTTCAGAAACAGAGCATAGTCTGGTGAATACAAGATCAAGGCAGTGGCCCTCCTGATGAGTAGGGGAGTCAGTCCATTGGGAGAGGCCAAGAGAGGAGGTTAGAGAGAGTAGTTTAGAGGCATGGGGAGATTGTGGACTGTCAATAGAGAGATTGAAATCACCCATAATGATGGTGGAGATGTCAGAGGATAGAAAGTGAGGGAGCCATGCAGAAAAATCTTCCAGAAACTTCTTGGGTTGCCCAGGTGGGCGATAGATAGCTGCAACACGCAGAGAGAAAGGGGTGAAAATCCTAATAGAGTGTACTTCAAAGGATGTAAATGTGAGTGAGGGAACAGGTGGTAAAACAATGTGCGTGTAACATTTGGATAGTAATATTCCAACACCCCCTCCTTTGATGTTACCAGGCCTGGGGGTGTGTGTGAAGTCTACAGATAACAACGCAGGATCCTCTGTTCTTAAACCAAATGCCCAGGTCTGAGGATCCCCCTGGAGTAAAGAAATAATTATCCCAACCCGCTGAGATTCATTACCAGAGGATGTTGGTCTTAAACGAAAATAAAGTTTACAGGATTCTTTAAAATTAAAAAATTATTTTCTATCACCGGAAAAACGGTCGGGCAAATGCATCTTTGGTTCAGGGACTACCTTCGGGGAGGCTCGCAAAAGATCTTCCTGCGATCTCACCCGAAGAGAAAGATCCTGAACCATCTGAGTAAGTTCTTGAATCTGGTTTACTAAAAGCTGACCGGGATTCGGCCCTAAACCTGACGGATTCATGAGGCCGATAAACTCTCACAAAAACTGAATGAGAAAAAATTAAACCCCGTTTAATTTTAAGTTTTGGTTTGGGCCGGTAATAATGTTATGATTCCAGCACTCTGGTCTGAGGAGATTTTATAACAAGGACCTGAGCACTGGAACGTAATGCTGGGAAAGGAAGTGGGAATGGAAAATAGCCCCTTGCGCCCTAACTCCATTGTCTCGCCCGTGTTATCAGAAATCCCTTGCGAGACTATGGTTGCTTGAGCCCATGGCAGCCGCGTTTGAAGGGCGGATTACGTCTGCCCAACTCCGATGCCCCCTCAGGTCTTAATGGGAGACAAAGGGAAATCCGAGACAGGGTGATGACAAGGGGCCCTCTAACTCGGCAACAAGGCCAGGGGCTAAGGTAACTTAAAACTAGAATATGTGCGGAAAAACCGCCAGGGAAAAGGACAACCAAAATACCCACTTGTCCACTCTCCTACCCGGCACCGCCGAGTTCCGGAGAGGACTTGTGGAAGCGGAACCCTCCGCAATGCTCCGAAACAGAATACAAAAATAAAGCGGGCTGAGCCGCAGCACACGGCAGAGCCGCAACTCACGAACACCACATGAGATTATCTGGCGACCGTGGCGGACAATAGAGGACCAGAGACTTCTTGGGATGAGATGACAACTCCAAGATTCAGGAACCCTGAGGACAGGAATGACCGGACACAGCAGGACTGTAACAGACGTTCAGCAAACCTAAGCAGCATGCAGGAAGCTATTACCGGCGTCTGTGTGAAGCACTGAGAAAGTATTTAACAGGGAGTCCTCCAATCAGATGTTACAGAGCCAAATTAGAAAACATGCCGTGCAGCTGCCAGGCTGCACGAGCAGAGACAAGTGTGTGTATGATTTATTGATTGACCCAGCAACGGGGAACGCGGTCCGCCCGTGGTGTCCCCGTTGCTAGGGTCCGGGCGGCTCAGCACGCCTGGCGTCCCTGCGTTACTAGGGAGCTGGTGGCTACGCGCGCACGGCGTCCCAGCGTTGCTAGGGACCCGGCGGCTAGCACGCTCGGCGTCCCTAGTAGCTAGGCGCCGGGCCGCGAGGGCATCGCGGACCCCGGCGCCTAACAGTACCCCCCCCTTGAGGAGGGGTCAAAGAACCCCCAAAGCCAGGTTTCTGAGGAAATTCTCGAAAAAATGCCCTCTTGAGCCTAGGGGCATGAAGATCCTTATCCAGGACCCAAGACCTTTCCTCCGGACCATAGCCTTTCCAGTGAACTAAAAAATAAAGCCGACCCCGGGACAATTTAGAGTCAAGAACTTTCTCTACCAAGAATTCCTGTTGTCCCCGTACATCCACTGGAGATCTACCCTGAGAGAGCCTCCGAGGAAATCTACTGGAAGAAACGTATTGTTTCAACAGGGAACAATGAAAAGTATTTCCAATTTTAAGAGATCTTGGTAAACGTAGCCGAAAGGCAACTGGGTTGGCCTTCTTAATAATAAGAAACGGTCCAATAAATTTGGGTCCCAGTCTAGCCGAGGATTATCGAAGCCTGATGTTGCGAGTCGACAACCACACCTTATCTCCCACCTTAAAAGTGCAAGGACGTCGGAGCCTGTCAGAAAATTTCTTCTCTCGGAAAGGCCGCTTTTCTGAGAGCAAGGTGCACTTTTTTCCAAATAGCTCTGAGATGGGAGGTCAAGGTTAGCGAGGAGACTGGAGAATGATAAAAAAAAGAATTGGCTCTGGGGTGAAAACCAAAAACTGAAAAGAACGGAGACTCTTTGGTGGAGGAATGACAAGAGTTATTGTAAGCAAATTCAGCCAAAGGGAGAAACTCAGACCAATCATTCTGGAGTTTGGCTGAATACAGATGCAAATATTGTTTTAATGACTGGTTGACTCGTTCGGTTTGCCCGTTAGACTGTGGGTGGTAACCAGATGTTAAAGACAGTGTCATCTTCAATGAGGCACAAAAACATTTCCAGAATTGTGCGATGAATTGTGGACCCCGATCAGAAACAATATCAGTGGGCAACCCATGAAGCCTGAACACATGGCGGAGGAACAAAACTGCCAACCCTTGAGCAGAAGGCAATCGGGGAAGAGCAACAAAATGAGCCATTTTACTAAAACGGTCCACTACCACCCAAATGACTCGGAATCCGGCTGAAAGGGGAAGGTCAACCACAAAATCCATGGAAATATGAGACCATGGCCTGAGAGGAACAGCTAAAGGCATGAGTTGCCCGATAGGCAACGAACGAGGAACCTTATGCTGTGCACAAACCTGACATGAATGAACGAATTCCTTATCGTCTTTAGAAAGACTAGGCCACCACACTGAGCGAGAGACTAACTCCAATGTCTTAGTGATTCCCGTATGCCCTGAGACTTTGCTGTCATGAAATTCAGTTAAAACCGTGGCTCTCAAAAATTCAGGGACATAAAGACGAACAGCAGGAGTAAGTCTAGGAGCTTGGTGTTGAAGCTGGTTTAACTGGGTAAATAAATCCTGTGTGAGGCCTGCCCGGATGACCGAAGATGGAAGTATGGAGGTAACAACAGGATTGCTATTGTGAACCGGAAGAAAGCTACGTGACAGGGCATCAGCTTTTGTATTCTTGGAACCAGGCCTGAAAGTGATTATAAACCTGAAACGAGTAAAAAATAATGCCCAACGTGCCTGCCGAGCATTAAGCCGTTTAGCTGATTCAATATATTGCAGGTTCTTATGGTCAGTCAAAACCGAAATAGTATGTTTAGCTCCCTCCAGCCAATGCCTCCACTCCTCGAAAGCCCATTTCACCGCCAGTAACTCCCGATTACCAACGTCATAGTTGGATTCAGCGGAGGAGAATTTCCTGGACATAAAGGCACAAGGATGTAACTCCAGTGACTCCGGATCCTCTTGAGAAAGGACAGCCCCCACTCCAACCTCTGAGGCATCAACCTCCACAACAAAAGGCAATTCTGGATTAGGATGTCTGAGGACTGGAGCCGAGACAAAGGCTTGTTTCAAGGCCTGGAAGGACAATTCGGCTTCATGCGACCAGTTGTTAGGATCCTCCCCTTTTTTTGTCAGAGCTACTATGGGAGCAACCAGGTCAGAAAAAGAATGAATGAACCTCCTATAATAATTCGCAAACCCTAAAAAGCGCTGAATTGCTTTTAAATTAGTGGGTTGCGCCCAATTAAGGATGGCCTGGAGCTTCTTTGGTTCCATGGAAAATCCCTGAGGAGAAATTATGTACCCTAAAAAAGATACTTCCGTGACGTGAAAATCACACTTCTCCAGCTTGGCATACAAATGATTCTCACGTAACTTTTGAAGAACCAGACGCACCTGGGTAACATGTTGTTCCATCGATTCAGAAAAAATCAAGATGTCGTCTAAATAAACGACCACGAATTTCCCTAGGAAGTCACGGAGAACATCGTTAATAAGGTCTTGAAAAACTGCCGGAGCGTTAGACAGGCCGAACGGCATCACCAGGTATTCGTAGTGACCCGACTGAGTGCTGAAAGACGTCTTCCACTCATCCCCAGATTTAATTCGGATGAGATTGTAAGATCCTCTAAGGTCAATTTTAGAAAAAATCACAGCAGAACATAACTGATCAAAAAGTACAGAAATCAACGGCAAAGGATAGGTGTTTTTAACGGAGATCTTATTCAGGGCTCTAAAATCAATGCATGGTCTGAGGGAGCCATCTTTTTTCTCCACAAAGAAAAAACCTGCACTTAAAGGAGATTTTGATGGTCTAATAAATCCCTTCTTTAGGCTTTCCTGAATATAATTATTCATGGCCGTAGTTTCTGGCCCGGACAAAGCATATAATCTCCCCTTAGGCAAAGTGGCACCTGGAACTAGCTCAATTGCACAATCATAAGGCCGATGGGGAGGCAGAATGTCCGCATTGCCTTTAGAGAAGACATCGGCAAACTCTTGGTATTCCACAGGAATGAGTTCTGGAATGATTGCTGCAACTCTGATTGGATATGAAATACATTCCTTAGCACAAAATGTACCCCATTGGGAAATCTCCCCGGACCGCCAATCAATGGTGGGATTATGAAAGGCCAGCCAAGGGTGACCCAGAACAACAGGAACTGCCGGACAATGTGTAAGGTAAAATTCAATATTTTCGGAATGTAAGGCTCCTACGGTAAGTACTACTGGAGGTGTACGGTGAGTAATTATCCCATTAGAAAGCGGACCCCCATCTAAGCCGTGCATGGTGATACATCTCTCTAATGGTAACTGCGGAATGCCTAAGGTCTTAGCCCAAGTTAAATCCATAAAGTTTCCTGCAGCTCCACTGTCGACAAAAGCCGACACCAAAGAACTGAGGCTGCCAAACGAAACCTTAACAGGGACTAAGAGAGAGTTGTTCGAGGAGATAAGCTGCAGACCTAAGTGAACCCCCTCACAATTCACTTGGTCAAAGCGTTTCCCGACTTGTTCGGGCAATTACGAGCAAAATGTCCCTTACAACCACAGTATAAACAAAGACCGGAATTTTGTCTTCTGGTTTTCTCTTCAGGAGACAGCCGGGAGAGACCCATCTGCATGGGCTCCTCGACGTCCTCTGGAATGGAATATACACAAGGACTAGACCTTACAGATGCTCCTCTTTCAGCCCTCCGCTCTCTGAGACGACGATCAATCTTTATAGCAAGCTCCATGAGCTTATCGAGAGTCTCAGGAGCGGGGTACTGGAGGAGGCTGTCTTTAATAGATTCAGATAAACCGAGGCGAAACTGACTGCGCAGGGCAGGGTCATTCCAGCCACAGTCGTTCGACCAATGGCGAAATTCGGTACAATAAACCTCCGCAGGATTTCTTCCTTGTTTGAGAGCGTGCAGCTGACTCTCAGCGGACGCCTCTCTATCTGGGTCATCATACAAAAGCCCTAAAGACTTAAAAAAGGCGTCTATTTATTTATTATTTATTTATTAACAGTTTCTTATATAGCGCAGCATATTACAACAGTAATAGAACAAAACTGGGTAAAAACAGACAGACAGAGGTAGGAAGGCCCTGCTCGCAAGCTTACAATCTATAGGGAAATAGGCATAGCTACACAAGGATTGATGCTAACTATTGCATAATGGTCCACCAGATTGCTAGGTTCTAATGGGTTGTATGATGATACCCCACAAAGTTATCCAAGTGTCAGGAGGGTGTGAGACTAAAGAAAGACAAGATATGTGATGTTATGAATATTCTACAGAGGATGTAATTAGATAGGGAAGCACTGAAGGTTATGTGGGTGGGTCTGGAATTTGATAGGCTTGTCTGAAGAGATGAGTTTTCAGGGAACATTTAAAGGTTTGGAGACTAGAGGCGAGTCTTACTGTGCGTGGGAGGGCATTCCACAGAGTGGGTGAAGCCCGGATAAAGTCCTGTAATTTTGAGTGTGAACAAGTAATGCGTGTGGATGAGAGACGTAGATCTTGTGCAGAGCGGAGAGGTCGGGTAGGGAGATATTTTGAGATGAGTGAAGAGATGTATGTTGGTGCAGTTTGGTTAATAGCCTTGTATGTGAGTAAAAGTATTTTATATTTAATACGGTAGAATACCGGTAACCAATGGAGGGACTGACAGAGCGGATCTGCAGACGATGAACGTCTGGCAAGGAAGATTAGCCTCGCAGCTGCATTCAAAATGGATTGTAGTGGTGAGAGCCTATGTTTGGGAAGACCAGTCAGGAGACTATTACAATAATCAATGCGGGAGATAATGAGAGCATGGATTAGAGTTTTTGCTGTGTCTTGTGTAAGATAAGGGCGTATTTTGGATATGTTTCTTAGATGTATGTAACATGATCTTGAGACAGATTGAATGTGGGTAACAAAGGACAGTTCAGAGTCAAGAATGACACCTAGGCAGCGAGCTTGTGGGGTAGGGGTGATTGCAGAGTTCTCAACAGTGATAGAGATATCAGGTTGGAAACTACTATTGGCCGGTGGAAATATAATTAATTCTGTTTTGGAAATATTAAGTTTGAGGTGGCGAGATGTCATCCAAGATGAAATGGCAGAAAGGCATTCAGTGACACGGCCCAATACAGATGGTGACAAATCAGGGGAGGATAGGTAGATTTGAGTATCATCCGCATACAGATGGTACTGAAATCCGAAAGAGTTGATTAGTTTGCCAAGAGATGTGGTATAGATAGAGAAAAGCAGAGGACCTAGGACTGAGCCTTGCGGTACTCCAACTGAGAGAGGTAGCGAAGGAGAGGTGGAATCAGAGAAATGAACACTGAAGGAGCGATTAGATAGGTAGGATGAGAACCAAGAAAGGGCTGTGTCCTGAATACCTAGGGATTGTAGTGTTTGTATGAGAAGAGAGTGGTCAACAGTGTCAAAAGCAGCAGAGAGATCAAGGAGAATAAGGAGAGAGAAATGTCCTTTAGATTTAGCAGTGACCAAATCATTCACAACCTTAGTCAGTGCTGTCTCTGTGGAGTGTTGGGCACGAAATCCTGACTGAAGTGGGTCCAGTAGGCTGTGTGAGTTAAGAAAGTGTGTGAGGCGAGTGTAGGCAAGTCTCTCCAGTAGCTTGGAGGGGCATGGGAGCTGAGAGATGGGACGGTAGTTAGAGAGAGAGTTCGGGTCAGAGTTTTGTTTTTTCAGAATGGGAGTAATCACTGCATGCTTGTATAGAGAAGGAAAGATACCAGTAGACAGGGAGAGATTACAGATTTTCGTTAAGGTTGGGATGAGCACAGTAGACAGAGCTTTACTAATTTGTGAGGGTATAGAGTCAAGGGGAGAGGTATTAGAGTAGGCAGATGAAAAGAGTGCAGATACTTCATCTTCATTTGTAGGATCAAAAGAAGAGAAGGTGTTAGAGGGTTCAGGCAGGGAATTGAGCAGGTCACTTGCTGTGGAAGAGCATACCATTTCATTTCGGATCTTGTCAATCTTGTCCTTGAAATAGGAAGCAAGATCTTGCGCACTGACAGTGGCTGGTGGGTTAGGTGAGGGAGGGACAAGAAGTGATTTAAATGTATTAAAAAGTCGCTTGGGGTTAGAGGCTTGAGCAGAGATGAGAGATTGAAAATATGTTTGTTTGGCAGTGTCCAGAGCAGTACGATAAGAGTGGTAGGTGGTCTTATATGTGAGAAAGTCACTTGAACTACGAGATTTACGCCACTGGCGTTCAAATTTTCGTGAGAGTTTTTGTAAGTGTCTAGTGTATTTAGAGTGCCACGGTTGACATCTAAGTCTACGTGGAGTGTGATGGGTAGCTGGAGCCACTTCATCAAGTGCTGTTACTAGAGTTTGGTTAAGGTGTGACACAGCAGTCTCTGGAGAGGTGAATGTAGAAATTGGTGAAAGCAGTGGTTGCAGAGAGGTAGATAGTTGTTGAAAATTAATAGCGTTAATATTTCTGCGGGTAAGAGGTGTCCTTGTAGACTTTAGGGACATGGAGTTTGAAGTAATGGAGGAGAGCATGCATGTGATAAGGTTGTGATCTGAGAGAGGGAAAGGAGTGTTAGTGAGTTCAGAAACAGAGCATAGTCTGGTGAATACAAGATCAAGGCAGTGGCCCTCCTGATGAGTAGGGGAGTCAGTCCATTGGGAGAGGCCAAGAGAGGAGGTTAGAGAGAGTAGTTTAGAGGCATGGGGAGATTGTGGACTGTCAATAGAGAGATTGAAATCACCCATAATGATGGTGGAGATGTCAGAGGATAGAAAGTGAGGGAGCCATGCAGAAAAATCTTCCAGAAACTTCTTGGGTTGCCCAGGTGGGCGATAGATAGCTGCAACACGCAGAGAGAAAGGGGTGAAAATCCTAATAGAGTGTACTTCAAAGGATGTAAATGTGAGTGAGGGAACAGGTGGTAAAACAATGTGCGTGTAACATTTGGATAGTAATATTCCAACACCCCCTCCTTTGATGTTACCAGGCCTGGGGGTGTGTGTGAAGTCTACAGATAACAACGCAGGATCCTCTGTTCTTAAACCAAATGCCCAGGTCTGAGGATCCCCCTGGAGTAAAGAAATAATTATCCCAACCCGCTGAGATTCATTACCAGAGGATGTTGGTCTTAAACGAAAATAAAGTTTACAGGATTCTTTAAAATTAAAAAATTATTTTCTATCACCGGAAAAACGGTCGGGCAAATGCATCTTTGGTTCAGGGACTACCTCCGGGGAGGCTCGCAAAAGATCTTCCTGCGATCTCACCCGAAGAGAAAGATCCTGAACCATCTGAGTAAGTTCTTGAATCTGGTTTACTAAAAGCTGACCGGGATTCGGCCCTAAACCTGACGGATTCATGAGGCCGATAAACTCTCACAAAAACTGAATGAGAAAAAATTAAACCCCGTTTAATTTTAAGTTTTGGTTTGGGCCGGTAATAATGTTATGATTCCAGCACTCTGGTCTGAGGAGATTTTATAACAAGGACCTGAGCACTGGAACGTAATGCTGGGAAAGGAAGTGGGAATGGAAAATAGCCCCTTGCGCCCTAACTCCATTGTCTCGCCCGTGTTATCAGAAATCCCTTGCGAGACTATGGTTGCTTGAGCCCATGGCAGCCGCGTTTGAAGGGCGGATTACGTCTGCCCAACTCCGATGCCCCCTCAGGTCTTAATGGGAGACAAAGGGAAATCCGAGACAGGGTGATGACAAGGGGCCCTCTAACTCAGCAACAAGGCCAGGGGCTAAGGTAACTTAAAACTAGAATATGTGCGGAAAAACCGCCAGGGAAAAGGACAACCAAAATACCCACTTGTCCACTCTCCTACCCGGCACCGCCGAGTTCCGGAGAAGACTTGTGGAAGCAAAACCCTCCGCAATGCTCCGAAACAGAATACAAAAATAAAGCGGGCTGAGCCGCAGCACACGGCAGAGCCGCAACTCACGAACACCACATGAGATTATCTGGCGACCGTGGCGGACAATAGAGGACCAGAGACTTCTTGGGATGAGATGACAACTCCAAGATTCAGGAACCCTGAGGACAGGAATGACCGGACACAGCAGGACTGTAACAGACGTTCAGCAAACCTAAGCAGCATGCAGGAAGCTATTACCGGTGTCTGTGTGAAGCACTGAGAAAGTATTTAACAGTGAGTCCTCCAATCAGATGTTACAGAGCCAAATTAGAAAACATGCCGTGCAGCTGCCAGGCTGCACAAGCAGAGACAAGTGTGTGTATGATTTATTGATTGACCCAGCAACGGGGAACGCGGTCCGCCCGTGGCGTCCCCGTTGCTAGGGTCCGGGCGGCTCAGCACGCCTGGCGTCCCTGCGTTGCTAGGGAGCCGGCGGCTACGCGCGCACGGCGTCCCAGCGTTGCTAGGGACCCGGCGGCTAGCACGCTCGGCGTCCCTAGTAGCTAGGCGCCGGGCCGCGAGAGCATCGCGGACCCCGGCGCCTAGCAGCTGTGTCGACATGTTGGATGAGGAAGGTTACGTGGAGGCGGAGCAGAGGCCGATAAATGGGATGTCGCCCCCTATGGGGCCGACACCAGAGTGGATGGATAGGTGGAAGATATTAACCGACAATGTCAACTCCTTACATAAAAGGCTGGATAACGTAACAGCTGTGGGACAGCCGGCTTCTCAGCCCGCGCCTGCCCAGGCGTCTCAAAGGCCATCAGGGGCTTAAAAAACGCCCGTTACCTCAGATGGCAGACACAGATGTCGACACAGAGTCTGACTCCAGTGTCGATGAGGTTGAGACATATACACAATCCACTAGGAACATCCGTTGCATGATCTCGGCAATGAAAAATGTGTTACACATTTCTGACATGAACCCAAGTACCACATAAAAGGGGTTTTATGTTTGGGGAGAAAAAGCAGCCAGTGTTTTGTTCCCCCATCAGAAGAGTGAATGAAGTGTGTAAAGAAGCGTGGGTTCCCCCGATAAGAAACTGGTAATTTCTAAAAAGTTACTGCTGGCGTACCCTTTCCCGCCAGAGGATAGGTCACGTTGGGAGATATCCCCTAGGGTGGATAAGGCGCTCACACGTTTGTCAAAAAAGGTGGCACTGCCGTCTTAGGATACGGCCACTTTGAAGGAGCCTGCTGATAAAAAGCAGGAGGCTATCCTGAAGTCTGTATATACACACTCAGGTACTATACTGAGACCTGCAATTGCCTCAGCATGAATAGTGCTGCTGCAGCGTGGTCTGATACCCTGTCAGATAATATTAATACCCTAGACAGGGATAATATTTTGCTAACATAGAGCATATTAAAGACGTCGTCTTATATATGAGGGATGCACAGAGGGATATTTGCCGGCTGGCATCCAGAATTAATGCAATGTCCATTCTGCCAGGAGGGTATTAGAGACCCGGCAGTGGACAGGTGATGCTGACTTTAAAAGGCACATGGAGATTCTGCCTTATAAGGGTGAGGAATTGTTTGGGGATGGTCTCTGGGACCTCGTATCCACAGCAACAGCTGGGAAGAAAAATTTTTACCTCAGGTTTCCTCACAGCCTAAGAAAGCACCGTATTTTCAGGTACAGTCCTTTCGGCTTCAGAAAAGCAAGCGGGTCAAAGGCGCTTCCTTTCTGCACAGAGACAAGGGAAGAAGGAAAAAGCTGCACCAGACAGCCAGTTCCCAGGATCAAAAATCTTCCCCCGCTTCCTCTGAGTCCACCGCATGACGCTGGGGCTCCACAGGTGGAGACAGGTGCGGTGGGGGCGCGTCTCGGGAACTTCAGGGACCAGTGGGCTTGCCCACAGGTGGATCCCTAGGTTCTGCAAGTAGTATCACAGGGATACAAGCTGGAGTTCGAGGCGACTCCCCCTCGCCGTTACCTCACATCAGCCTTGCCTGCTGCCCTCGGAGAAAGGGAGGTAGTACTTGCGGCAATTCACAAGCTGTACTTCCAGCAGGTGAAATCAAGGTACCCCTCCTTCAACAAGGCCGGGGTTACTATTCCAAAATGTTTGTGGTACCGAAACCAGACGGTTCGGTGAGACCCATTCTAAAATTGAAATCCTTGAACACTTATATACGAAGGTTCAAGTTCAAAATGGAATCGCTCAGGGCGATTATTGCAAGCCTGGAGAATTTCATGGTATCACTGGACATCAAGGATGCTTACCTACATGTCCCTATTTACCCTCCTCACCAGGAGTGCCTCAAAATTGTGGTACAGGATTGTCATTACCAATTCCAGACGTTGCCGTTGGTCTGTCCCCGGCACCGAGGGTATTTACCAAGGTAATGGCCGAAATAATTATCCCGTACTTGGACGATCTCCTTATAAAGGCGAGGTCCAGGGAGCAGTTGTTCGTCGGAGTAGCACTATCTCGGGAAGTGCTACAACAGCACGGCTGGATTCTGAATATTCCAAAGTCGCAGCTGGTTCCTACGACGCGTCTACTGTTCCTGGGTATGGTTCTGGACACAGAACAAGAAAAAAGGGTTTCTCCCAGAGGAGAAGTCCAAGGAGTTGTCGTCTCTAGACAGAGACCTCCTAATACAAATACAGGTGTCGGTGCATCAATGCACGCGAGCCCTGGGAAAGATGGTAGCTTCTTACGAAGAAATTCCATTCGCCAGGTCCCATGCAAGGATCTTCCAGTGGGATCTGTTGGACAAGTGGTCCGGGTCGCATCTTCAGATGCATCAGCGGATAACCCTGTCTCCAAGGGCCAGGGTGTCGCTGTTGTGGTGGCTGCAGAGTGCTCATCTTCTAGAGGGCCGCAGATTCGGCATACAGGACTGGGTCCTGGTGACCACGGATGCCAGCCTTCGAGGCTGGGGGGCAGTCACACAGGGAAGAAACTTCCAAGGATTATGGACAAGTCAGGAGACTTCCCTACACAAAAATATTCTGGAACTAAGGGCCATTTACAATGCCCTAAGTCAGGCTAGACCCCTGCTTCAACACCGGCCGGTGCTGATCCAGTCAGACAACATCACGGCGGTCGCTCATGTAAACCGACAGGGCGGCACAAGAAGCAGGATGGCGATGGCAGAAGCCACAAGGATTCTCCGATGGGCGGAAAATCATGTGTTAGCACTGTCAGCAGTGTTCATTCCCGGAGTGGACAACTGGGAAGCAGACTTTCTCAGCAGACACGACCTCCACCCGGGAGAGTGGGGACTTCATCCAGAAGTCTTCCAAATGATTGTACACCGTTGGGAAAGGCCACAGGTGGACATGATGGCGTCCCGCCTCAACAAAAAGCTAAAAAGATATTGCGCCAGGTCAAGGGACCCTCAGGCGATAGCTGTGGACGCTCTGGTAACACCCTGGGTGTACCAGTCGGTGTATGTGTTCCCTTCCCTGCCTCTCATACCCAGGGTAATGAGAATAATAAGAAGGAGAGGAGTAAGAACTATACTCATTGTTCCGGATTGGCCAAGAAGAGTTTGGTACCCAGAACTCCAAGAAATGATCTCAGAGGACCCATGGCCTCTGCCGCTCAGACAGGACCTGCTGCAGCAGGGGGCCTGTCTGTTCCAAGACGTACCGCGGCTGCGTTTGACGGCATGGCGGTTGAACGCCGGATCCTGAAGGAAAAGGGCATTCCGGAGGAAGTTATCCCTACGCTAATTAAAGCTAGGAAAGAAGTGAACGCAAACCATTATCACCGCATATGGCAGAAATATGTTGCGTGCTGTGAGGCCAGGAAGGCCCCAACGGAGGAATTTCAGCTAGGTCGATTTCTGCACTTCCTACAGTCAGGGGTGACTATGGGCCTAAAATTGGGTTCCATTAAGGTCCAGATTTCGGCTCTATCGATTTTCTTCCAAAATAGAACTGACTTCACTGCCTGAAGTTCAGACTTTTGTTAAGGGAGTGCTGCATAGTCAGCCCCCCGTTTGTGCCTCCAGTGGCACCGTGGGATCTCAACGTGGTGTTGGATTTCCTGAAGTCGCATTGGGTTGAGCCACTTAAATCCGTGGAGCTACAATACCTCACGTGGAAAGTGGTCATGCTGTTGGCCTTGGCGTCGGCCAGGCGTGTATCAGAATTAGCGGCTTTATCATGCAAAAGCCCTTATCTAATTTTTTTATATGGATAGGGCGGAATTGAGGACTCGTTCCCAATTCCTTCCTAAGGTGGTATCAGTTTTTCATGTGAACCAACCTATTGTGGTGCCTGCGGCTACTTGGGACTTGGAGGATTCCAAGTTACTGGACGTAGTCAGGGCCCTGAAAAATATATGTTTCCAGGACGGCTGGAGTCAGGAAAACTGACTCGCTATTTATCCTGTATGCACCCAACAAGCTGGGTGCTCCTGCTTCTAAGCAGACTATTGCTCGCTGGATCTGTAGCACGATTCAACTTGCACATTCTGCGGCTGGACTGCCGCACCCTAAATCTGTAAAAGCCCATTCCACGAGGAAAGTGGGCTCTTCTTGGGCGGCTGCCCGAGGGGTCTCGGCTTTACAAATTTGCCGAGCTGTTACTTGGTCGGGTTCAAACACTTTTGCAAGAGTCTACAAGTTTGATACCCTGGCTGAGGAGGACCTAGAGTTTGCTCATTCGGTGCTGCAGAGTCATCCGCACTCTCCCGCCCGTTTGGGAGCTTTGGTATAATCCCCATGGTCCTTACGGAGTCCCAGCATCCACTTAGGACGTCAGAGAAAATAAGATTTTACTCACCGGTAAATCTATTTCTCGTAGTCCGTAGTGGATGCTGGGCACCCATCCCAAGTGCGGATTGTCTGCAATACTTGTATATAGTTATTGCCTAACTAAAGGGTTATTGTTGAGCCATCTGTTGAGAGGCTCAGTTATATTTCATACTGTTAACTGGGTATAGTATCACGAGTTATACGGTGTGATTGGTGTGGCTGGTATGAGTCTTACCCGGGATTCAAAATCCTTCCTTATTGTGTCAGCTCTTCTGGGCACAGTATCCTAACTGAGGTCTGGAGGAGGGTCATAGTGGGAGGAGCCAGTGCACACCAGGTAGTCCTAAAGCTTTCTTTAGTTGTGCCCAGTCTCCTGCGGAGCCGCTATTCCCCATGGTCCTTACGGAGTCCCAGCATCCACTACGGACTACGAGAAATAGATTTACCGGTGAGTAAAATCTTATTATTCCTGCACAGCCTAAGAAAGCACGACATTATTAAATGCAGCCTTTCGAATAAAGAAACAAGAAAGTCTGAGGTGCGTCCTTTCTTGTCAGAGCCGGGCAGCTAGTACCCAGGAACAGAAGTCCTCCCCGGCCCCTACAAAAATCCACCAATGTCGCTGGGGCTCCACAGGCGGAGCTAGGCCCGGTGGGGACACGCCTTCGTAAGTTCAGCAACAAGTGGGTTCACTCCCTGTTCGATCCCTGGGCAATAGATATTGTGTCTCAGGGATACAGGCTGGACTGTGAGAAGATGCCCCCTCACCGACGGCCCTGCGGGCTTTCCCCCAAGAGAGGGAGCCAGTGTTAACTGCAATTCACAAATTGTATCTTTAACAAGTGGTGGTCAAGGGTCCCCTCCTTCAACAAGAGGGTGTTATTATTAGACCATGTTGTAATCCCGAAATCAGACGGTTCGGTCAGACCCATATTGAATTAAAAATCCCTGAACATATACCTGAGAAGGTTCAAGTTCACGATGGAATCGCTAAGAGCGGTCAGTGCAAGCCTAAA